>NW_025780922.1:0-42986 GCF_021130785.1 Homalodisca vitripennis | reverse complement strand
CTTTGGGGTTTTTTACCCAAACCTTTAGTGGTCTTTTTGCCCTCGCCTATGTATTCCCTATTGCAGCTACATTTTATAGCTGGTAAACATCAGTTTTTATGGAATCCTGTGGTGCCATATTTTTTTTTCCTGTAGTGCAGTTTTTCCAAAAACTGACTCTTTGTCATCAAAGAATTACTCAGGGATTTCGTAGAGAAGTCAAAATCCCTAAAGTTGACTGAAACTGGACAAACCTGGTAAGTATTTTGAATGTCGAAAGGTCTATTTTACAAATGAACCATTTCCAGAAATCCTCGGAAAATTATTAAATCACGTCTCAAAGAAGCCCAAACATTAAAGGATAGAACAAAACATCCCGTGCCAGTAATTATGGAACTGTTTAGAACTATGCACTCATGCAATTATTTTGAGTTAGAGGAGAAAAATGTTACCGTCAAGATGAGGGTAAGGCGAATGGGTACTCACACTGTCCTCCTAATTTTCGCCATGATCTTTTTGGAAAATTCGAAGCGAAAAGCTTTTGTCCCTTCAGCTCAGTTCAGAACCGAAGATTTGGTGGAGGAATGTGTGATGATACCTTTGTTATATTTTTCTCAAGGAGACATTGAATATAAATACATTTTTTGAATCGCAAATCACATCTATAGTATTATCCTCCTTCCCCATCCGCCTCACAATGGAAAGTGGAAGTCCCAAAACACAGCTTCCCTTTTTGGATAGGAATGAGTATTAAGAGATAGGGAAATGTCCTTAAGACAACTGGTTTTTCTGAAAGATAACACACACAGAAAATATTTAAATTTTATCAATCCAACCATCAAAATCTGGTCAAAGAAAGGAGAATCCTAACTCGATGTTTGATAGAGCCAAAGCAGCTTTGTGGCTCAGATAAAAGAAGGACTAAAAGAAGAATTTAAGAAAATTGAATCGGATCTCAGAAGCAATGAGATAACCCTCAATATAGTAATTAAATAAGTGCAGAACGAACCAGAAGAATCAATCTTCCCCTGAGTCAGAAAAACAGAATTGTGATAAATTTGCGTTTATGTCAATCCCTTATCGTGCCGGGAAATTATCGAGAGACAATTGAGAAGAGATAGGTAGAAAGTACAACAATTAGAACCCGCGTTTAAAACCACACAACACTCTTAAGACAAAGTCTCGTAAGAAACAAAACCAAAAAATGGCACACATGATTCCAAACACTGATGTTTACAGTATCAAAAATGTATAGCGGCAATAGGGAATAACAAAAGTCGAGACAAAAAAGAACCACTAAACGTAAGGATAAAAAAGAACACACAAGAAAACACGAGAAAGGGTTTTCACAGAAAAGTCAAAAATTGCACACCATTGTTGGTCCGAAGACCATCATATGAATTGGGATGAAGCCCTCATAGATACATCGGGAACCACATATTCTCGTTTCTCAAATGGAAATTAATTTTGAGGCAACATACATTAAATTGGCATACACAACCAATCAGTCCAACCATCAGTCGAGATTAAGGCCTGCTTTGGTTGCCAATTCTAAAAAAATGAACTAGCCTGATAAAACCAAAAGTAGCAAACGGATCGTATATTAGTAAAAAACCAATGCTGGAGTCCACAATGATGGTTTTTTAAGACAGTTCATCTCGCATGAACCAATAATAAAGAAAGGGCCCATTCCTGATTTTTCACCCTTCCCTTGTATTTCCCGCCAATCTTGTTTTAGCCTGGTCCGTCGCACGTATTAGCCTATTGGCTAGTCCTCCTGTGTCAGTCCGTAGGTGGTTAGTAGAACGAGTGAAGACGTATTTGGGACATATATTCCGAAGTTTATGTTTTAAATTGATTATTGTGTTTGTATAGATTTGTAATTAAGAGCATGACTTTAGAGTTAGAGAAGTTGACAACAACATGTAGGGTTTGGTGATTCTGGACTTTAGCGTGCCACAACGCTTTATAAGATTTGTTTATTTTAAAACCTAGTTTGTAATTATGTGTTTATGGTTAGTTTCTTATACCTGAAGAAAGGAGATCAAGATTTGCAGATCTCGAAACGTAAGTGTATACTGTATTCTTGTTTCACTGAACGATGGCAAATGTCCGGGAAACAATCCTGTTTCCTCCTTCATCCTTAATATACCCATTTCAGAGAAACTGCTACCGTGAATATTTAACATTGGAGAACCTCAACGTTCTCTAAAATAAATAACGATAATTGTTTATTGACAAACGAAAACAACTTCGTCATTTTAGTTATATTACAAAGCATTATTTTTAAACTTGCATATTTTATTGCATATAATTAAAACTATAAACTATGCTGTTGTACATTCAGTGTTATTAAAATTAAGGGCACAATTTCCCTAAATGTATCGAATTGTGTTGTTATGTTCAAAAATATAGCAAAACAAATCCGTAGCTACCATACAATAAAATCTTTCATTGATAATATAACGACGTTGGTAAGCAAGAACAAAGTGCCAGAAATATCTACTGTTCTATGCACTATAAATTATTTTACTTTTAAGTCTGTTCTGCCATTTTACGTACCTGTTTCGTGCTAACAGTGCTACCATAGGCGTATCTAGGATATCCTAATGGGGGGGGGTTGACTACCACTATTTAAAAATAATATGGGAATTTTCCATGTCTCCTAGGCTGAGGTCTGAGGACACACATACGGCATATGCTTAAATGCTATAATATTAAAAATTGCAATTTCGCCAGCCATTTTGAGAGTATGATTCATATTCATGCGTCAAAGAACGGTTACAACTTGTGAAAACTATTGGTGACTATTTAATAGCATATTCACGATAAGAAAACAACGCTATTTTAAAGGAGTTTACAGGAGCTCTGGAATGATTCGATATTATTTATAGGTTATAAAGAGAGCTTTCTGAGTTTACGCCTTTTATTAAGAATTGAAATGTATTTTATTCAAATAATATGTATTATATATTAAATGTATAAAATAACTTAAAACCACTTTATTTATGTTAAAAGGTATTGTAATGTAACCATATATATTTATTTAATTATTTAAAGGAATATTCTGTATTAGAATTGTTATTTGAAATACACGTTTTGTCAAGATATAATTCCATTAATTCCCGTTAACTGTTTTACATCCTTATTCAGACACGTCCCATTATAAATATGACAAACTATATTCATTATGCCTCAGGAACAACTGTTTGTAAATAATGGCAGGCAATAATTAAGTATAACTTAAAGTATATTCCTACTCCCCCCAAAAACATTAAATAATAATACAAAACCATTGTGTACTATCTTTCTTGAATGAATTGTAGTAAGTATTAATTTATGTACAACTTAATGCTACGGGTGATGAATAATGTTTTGCATTAACAAATACAATAGAACTTGGTATATCAAAGAAATAATAAATACCAGGTTATCAAAAATATGGATTATGAGTAATTTATAATTAATTATTGTTTAGGGATATCAAGGGGTTGGAAATTAAATTTTTAGACAATCCAAGTTTGAATATATTTATTTTGTTATACCATCGTTATTGTACATAGTTCAACGTTAAGAGTTTCGGACGGATAAGATAAGATAATCGGTTCTGTCCTGCCGGTGGAGCTTGTGTATATTGCCTCCTCAGTTATTTTTTTATTATTCGAACGGAAGAATCGAATTCGGTATATTAAAAAACACCCTTGTATTTGAATATATATTGGAATACAAACATTTGAGTACTTTATCTGCGTTGGGTATTTTTAACAGACAAGTCTAGGATTAACTTACTTCCTTCTCTTAATCCACTGTTACTTTGTTATTTGGGATCGACCTGCTAAAAAATTGGGAAAATCCTTTGACTTTTAGTGCCCTCTACAAACATGTCATAGCCAGGGTTGATGACCATCATGATCGTGAAAGAGGCCAAATCAAGTATGGAATAAAAATACCAACATATGAGTAAATTGAATAGACCATAAATGTATAATTTATAAAATATTTTTTTATCGTCGTTAGATGGCAAACTCAATATTCGGAAGAAAATATAATTCATTCAAACCATATGTGAATCCACTCAAACCATGTACAAAACCTACACAATGTTCTGCCAAGCCGCGGGTAACTGCTAGTAATATTACAGATGCGAAAGTGCCTTTCATGTTTGTTTTGATTTTTACGCCTAGACTATTCAACCGATAGTACTTAAATGTTACATAGATATTCTTAGGGTCTCTGCGATTAATATAGGTTTATTATTATTTCGAGAATTCCTTCAGGATACGCCCCACTGGTCACTAAAGCTGTTAAAAAATATCTATCTTGGTTTCTGAAGTTGGAAAGTATGAAGTAAAAGAATCTGTTAAATGTAGTAGTAAGCTATTATGTTTAAACATTATATTAAGACAGCACGATTATGTGTTTAATTAGTTTAACTAATATTTTTTTTATTTTTTACATTTATAATATGAAAGCATAAAAGGTACCGCCTCTCCATCTTCAGCCTGAGTCCTTTGAAAGCTGCTGCATAACTAAATTAACAACACCTCTTATTTCAACATCGTGGCAACAAATTTAACCAATTACTTTATGTATTTACATGTATGTACATGTGAATTTTTTTCTTTAAACATTGTGGGATGGCATACCTACATCACTTCCAGGAACAAATATGGAGGGATTGTTCATTAGCATTATTCAACAAACCATTCTCTCCGTGACTACTACTTAAGGAAACAAACGATTGCAGTGATTATAGCAAGTGGAAACACAATACAATACATGGGACACACGAAATTAAAATTTATTACAGAAAATAGTTGAGGGGACATTATATATCAATTATTTCTAACTGATGAGGTATATATTTAGCATAGCCAACAAATTTCTGGTGAAGCCGCGGGAATGTGCTAATGTTTGCATAAATTAAAATGTTCTCAATTCCCATCGATTTGGAAGAGGAGATTAAGTTCTCTGTGAGAGAGAACCTTCTACAGGCTTGATGTAGCAGTATTATTTCAAGAACTTTTTAGTAATGAATAAAACATATGAAATTAATCACTTAAAATATAACATTTGTTTGATTTATAATACTGTATATTTTAGTAATATGACTTGCACCTAAAGTGTAAAATTTAAATGGTTCCAATAAATCGTAGTTGTTTTAATTTGAAGTAATACAATTTAACTTCTGCAGCTTTCATACTAACCCATGTTATTATTTACTATATTAGCACACAATAAGAAAATAAGTAACATTGATATTGTTAGTTATTTAAATTAAAATCACATTATTCTCGTGGTTTTGTCGTAAATCTATATGTAAAATAAAATAATACCTTAAATGTCCATTTTTCATATTAGTATGAAACTTGAAAAAATTAGTTAAAAAGCTTAATTTTGAAAAGTATTTTGTGTTGTATGTACCCTATGAATAAAAATGAAACTTACTTGTTTTACTGTAATATATAAAGTAATTATAGGACGTGCCTGAGCAGTTTACCTTTTGTTGTTGATGTAATGCACACTTGCGTCATAGAGGCCCCGGCCTCCTCCCGGTCATCCTGAAGAGTGACCTTGCGAATGTAATAAGATAGAGTATGAATGAAGAGCCGCCCATTTATGAAAGGTTGAGTGAATGAGTATATATAAGAGGATATGACCGTAACAATTTCTCTTAGTACTATTGCAATGGTAAATTTAATAACATCTTCGTTGATAGTGTATATTGAGCGAGAGCGGCTACTTTAACTAGCTCTGAGCCGTAGGGCCGTAGTATCCAAAGCTAATGTATTAAGACTTATGAACAATTGTAAATATATTCTATAATTTTTTATGTAACCCAGCAACAAAAGAGAAACAATGAACAGATTTTACCGATCGGCTCATCCTGCACGTAATCGAGTGAGGAGGTAACTCAGAAGTCGAATTTGTCCTGACATAAAGCTAAAGGCCGTACCGGAAGCGTCGGGACGGATACGTAACATGCTTCCTGAAGAAGTCTTAGGAAATGTGAGAAAAGCTATCAGCCGTCACAGATCGTTCGTGTATGAACAACCAGATATGCTTACCTGGAACTCCGTCGGCTGTGGCACAGTCTTCGTCAATTCGTTGGAGGAAGTAACCTTACTTAACGTTTTTCGCTTGCTTACATAGAACTTTTAAGTGTATAGCTCTACCGGAGTAAAGAAGAATACCTTCGGTGATAAACAACCAGGCGACGAACCAGATGCTAGTATCGGGGAAAAGCTTCTTAGCCTAATTAAGGGCACAAAGATAGGCTTACCCCTCTAACATCAAAGGGGCACACAATAAGCTCAGGTTGACGTGTGAGGATCTGTGAATCCACCCCAATACCCCAAACGGAAGAAAAAAAAAAGAATACGTACTTGTAAATTGGGGTTGCCAGTGTGGGTTTGCTCGTTCTGCATCAGTTAATGAAAACTGTTTGTTACAGGCTTGAGTTAACCAAACAACATTCGAAGTAGTCGTTCACACGTAAACACGAAGTTAACATAGAACGATAGTCTACGAACATCTGCCCTCACAGATACGTGCTAAACTCATTATTATAACATTGGGGAAATGAATGCCGTAGCACCCATTGTCCTAAAAATTCATTTGAAATAATTTTTAGCGTTACAAGCGTTTTATAATGTTACTCGTTTTCAGTATTTGACAGGGAGATTGCGAAATCAGAAGAATGACTTCGACGATGTAGGAGAAAAATTGGCAATTGGTTGAAGGATGCATGAATGTTGAATTGTATGTTTGAGTGTAATCCTAATGTGGTCAGAATATTTACAATTTTATTTCTGAACTCTAATTACTAATATTTTGTTTGTTAATTTATTGTAAAACATGTCTCCGCGATAAGTATTGAAAGACTTTATTGTAACTATTGCTTAGCAATAATTGTCTTAGCAATAATGATATACAACACATCGCAAATAGTACGTTTCCTGAGTGCCTACCTTATGCCTAAAAGTACACTACACACGTCCCATTGTGTCCTGTCCTCTCCTCGCTGAATCTCATAAATCATCTTATGAACATTTATCCGCATTCTTGCAGAAAGAGCGGACAGTATCGAACGTTACGAGTGTAGCCACCCCCTTTCAGAAAGTGCCTCGGGTTTTTTCGTCTACGTCCGGCAGTCTCCGATGTCACGTGACTCCA
Source organism: Homalodisca vitripennis (assembly GCF_021130785.1). Classification (NCBI taxonomy): domain Eukaryota; kingdom Metazoa; phylum Arthropoda; class Insecta; order Hemiptera; family Cicadellidae; genus Homalodisca; species Homalodisca vitripennis. The sequence continues at coordinate 35,831 of NW_025780922.1, read as the reverse complement.
TATGTGCCAAGTTGACAGTTTATCACTTCTTGTTATATAAAGCCATTCTAAAGCATTTATTGCAATACTGTATCAGTTATCTTTGAGACTGCGTATATTTTGTTATTTTAGTACGGATGACAATGCACTGATTATATTTGTGCAAGAATATGAGAGTTGTACGACAGCTCTGATCCCAACTGTATGAATAATGTAAGACGATTCAACCCATGGCAAGTTATTGCGTCTAGCCTACACATACATGTACCAGCCAACTACTGTTTGGTTACTTTCACCGAAGTTTACTTCCACAAGAAGAACGTTGCGCGTATATGATATTGCTTGAATTTAAATTTAAAAGTTTAAATTTCCTCTCGTATCCTTCCGAGTATTTTTAAGGCACTTCAGGATATTCGTACAAGTGTATTACCCCAAGTTCTGATACAGAGCAGACAGAAGATTCAAATGATTAAAATGATTTTATTCGAGCCATTTAACAGGCAAACAATAGGCTATGTCAAATATACACGTTTAAGATAAAATGCACTTAGCTAGAAAGCCGGTAAAATGTAATAATAAATTAGATGAAGATGGAGGAAAACGTGTTCCCATGCTATAATAAAAATATTATAAGTTAGGCATTATACAAACACTACATCCTGCACACCATGCAATTGAGCAATGGAAGTAGGAATAAAATTATTATTACATTTTTTTCCTATAGATAGGATGAGATATTAGCACGTTTACTATCCAAAAAATTTATTAATTCTATAGAAAACATTGGTTAAAATTTAAGACTTGATAACAGTTTTAAATCTGTATAGTGTTACTATTTTAATGGCTCCTGTCAGTTTATTGACATATTTCATACCAGTTAAAGGAAATGATTTGGAGGTTAGATGCAATATAGATCTATGGATACAAATGTTTTCCTTAAACCTGGTATCATATGAATCACTTATCACTTTTGAGAAGTAATAGTAAATGATCCTTATTAATAAATAGCTAACAAGAAAATGAAAATATAAACGTTATGCATTATTAGAATGTTGTGTTCTACAAATAGTGGTTTACAATGCTCTAGAAAATAGCACTAATTACGATTCTAACAACCTTCCTTTGCAACAATAAAATATTTCGTAAATGGGATGAATGACCCCAGAGTACATTACCATATGCTACATGGAATTGGATGAAAGCAAAAAGCCTATCTTAGCTAATGGGCATCTCAACACTTAGGTTTTCCATAAAATAAGACTACTAAACTTACTGCATAACAGTTCAACATAAGCACTCAAATTCAGCTCAGGTTCAAGAATAAAGCCTAACATCTTGCCAGAGCATCAATTGGCACATAGATATTATCCAGACAAATACTGAATGTTATAGACTGGTTCTCAGACAGGTTACAAGAGAGTTTGTTACTAGTCAGAGGCTCATAAAAATGAAGTGTTAACAGAGGACTCCGCTTCACTAGAAACCCTTTTAGTCGAGAACATTGTAGCATCGTCCGCAAGGAGCAGTAGTTTACTATAAACACAATAAAATAAATCGTTTATAGCCACCAGAAATAAACAGACAAAGCCCTGGGGGATAGATTTCATCTCACGATTTAGCGTCGTCCCATCTGAATTTTCAGTGAGATGAGTTTCGATAAGTTGGTCACTAGTAAAGACGCAAACGGTATTGCTTTACCTTTATATAAAGGATGGTAGTTGGGTCCAGAGGCCTTTGATTTAAACATGGATCGGGTTGTGAGTCGTCTGTTTTGTTGTTATTGCACACTAACGTCAGAAAAAGACTGGAAGGCATGGCCTTTCGATTGGTGATAATACTAGAGTGGTTTTACATTAGTCATTACTACCTGTATAGTTCCTTCAATATCATTTACATACGTATTTAATAAAGAGTTGTCATTTACTGTTCCTTTCATCAGTAGTCTTCATTCTCAACGTGGGGAAAGGTCACATTTGCTTTAGCAACAAATGCCTCACACATCCACATCACATTAACTTCAAGCATTTTTAAGGCTTGGAAGTGTTCATCAATCAAATTATTGCACAGGGAATGAAAATTTAACTTACAGAAACCGTTGCACCTCAATATTAGGTCTTTGCTTTGAAAATTAATCATTCTCAAACATTATCACTGTCAGCCACCATCGGTGGAAAAAGTCAACTACCACATGAGAGGAAAGGACAGGATAGGATCGTATGTTTGTAGCCGTACCTTTAAACCTACCATGATCCCGGTAGCTCAAAGTAACGAGGCAGTGCGACTGATCTCCTTATATAGTAACCAGAACATATGACAGAACAAAAAATATACTAGAAATAGTATTGAATATCTTACTATGAAAAAACTACACAAAATATTCCTACTAATTTGTAATGTAGGGCAAAGAAATTGTCGATCTCACAGACGATATTTAAAGAATAAATTATTGGGAAATATGTGTTTAAGTATTCATTTAAAATTTAACAGATGATTTTACTACTTTTATATTTGGCCAGATGTTTGTTTTGTTGTGAATAAGGTACTATGTTTTGAGGTTATCAAATCAATTTTCTCGTGAATGATATATTAATATGTTATTTACAAAGTTGATTGTGTGCAATAATTAAAAATACATCACGGCTTGCATTTAACATTTCCATGACACTCTACATGAATAATACCTTCAACATAACTGTGTGGTGGTTATTGCATAAGAAGTAAGTAAGATTTAAAAAATACTAAGGTATTCTAGATATATAAAGATATTTACGCACCCTGCACTTAATTAAGCATACGCGAACCATTTTACAAATATTGCTTTAATACAAAATTCTCATTCAGTGTCTATTTTCTATTAACATCGTATTAGGCGATAAATGTTTATAGTGACAGGGTTCTGTTGAGTATGCAGAAGTAATTAGACGTTCTACTGGTAGGATGACAACAACCATTGAAAATTATACAAAAGAAATTTATATTGGAATATAATATAAAGAATAGAAAAGAGACTTTTACAGCTATTATAAATTCAAACGTTGATTAGAAGAATGGAAGTGAAACTGATTAATCTGCGGTAATTATAAATGTTTCCACATTTTGAATGTAAACGTGCAAACTCATCAAAAACTGATCTCATAAGCAGTAAGTAATTAGTTTATACTCAAGTATTTGACTTAATAATGGAAATAGGATATTTGCGGCCACTGTCATCGTTCAGTGATAGAAAAAATCAGTAAAATTATGCAATCTGATCTCTTCTTAAAGGAAATAACTAACCTAACACATGATTATGCATTTCTATATTATCACCCTATGATGGGATTAAAATATTCTAAAAGGGATCTGACTTTATCTATACTAGAATTAAAGCATTATCTCGTTACAGGCTTGAACTGTGTTCCGGAATAGATATACCTCGCTCTACCCTTAGAGGAGCATGTTACGTGACACGTGGTGTTTACAACATAACTCCTTAAAATCTGTTGGCAAATAATTTTACAATCGTGTAGGGATCATAGTTTCTTTATAATTACTGAAGCTGTACTTATTTTATTAATTTACTATTTATAAAATCTGTTTGTATCACAATAATGGAAACATCTTTTATGAAATTATTACATTTTTAATGGACAAACAGTTCCATGAACAGTTTTGCTGTAAACCATGTAGGCTGTATAAACTATAGTGGTCTTACTCTACGTTCCTGCAGGGAGCTTACAAATTAGCTTATCTTTTTCGCCTCTCCTCTTCTATGTGTGAAGCCTAGGGAAAGGTCTCTTGACTACCGCATATCTTTCACTGAAATATCAATATTATAAGCTAGTTCCAACTCATTAACTGGTCACTAAAATACTGTTTAGTGTTATACAATTGGGTTTCACTACGTTTAAAATTGGATAAACGTTACTAATGTTAAAGAATTAAATCTCAATAAATTATTATTAGTAAAAAGCTCTGGATACTCATTCAAAGTTTTTAAATTTTCAACTTTGACTTTGCTAAACTTCACTAAAATTTTCTCATTTTTATTGTTTGTTATTACGTCTGTCTATTTTACGTTTGTTATTGTCTATTTTCCAAAAGCTCAATCATATTATTTGGTTTGAATTTTAAATATTACATGTGATATTGTGTGTTAATAATCATACCAGTCACTTTTATAAAATCAGTTTTCGAAATATCAGGCCAATATAACTTCTCAGATAGGCCTACTGTAAACATTACCTTTTAAGTCGATTTCGTTATGTTTATCGTAAACTATTTCCTACGATAGTAATATCACAATAATTTGCCGGGGAACATTATATATTAGTTGCCAACATTTTACATGTATATCTTGTTTCCATTAACTTGTACATATCTTTAATTATTAACGACTGTGAGTTTCCTGTGTCCAATAATACCGAGTACTGAGTGTTATTTATTGTAGCAGCAAGGACTGGCAATCCTACATGCTTAGTTCCAAACAGCTTAGTAAGATAATAGTTCTTATAATTTTTCAATGAGATTTTATATAGGTATTTCTTATTCAAGAGTTAAGAAAATAATTACAAAATCAAAAGTACAAAAGCACTTTAACTTTTTTGTATTAATTTTACAACCTTATACGTTTGCGCCTGTAAAATACTAGAAATATACAAGCTATGGCTAGGGAATCGAGCTCCTGAGCTATCACAATGCCCTCGATATCGGAAAAAAACTACCACAGATGTTAACAAAAGGACTTCACACTCGAACGTTAGCTTAGAGTATCAGATCGGCTTTCAATACACGATCCACAGATTGAGATGTTCAACAGTATTCAGTCCGGAACTAGTGTTCAGCCAATAAATTTGTCGATGAACCTAATGGTATGTGTTGTGCTTTACGTTAGTCTTCCCAGCATTCAGGACCTGTCACAGCCAATAACAAGTCTTTTTGGAAATAACCGTTCCCTGTATGGACGGTTATTAACAAACACAGGTGGGTAGCCTACAACATCCTTGTCTATAAGACATCGTTTCGTGCGAAATAAATTGGAGAAGAAAATGTTATGCTCATTTTTAAAATTAAGGGACAATTATATAATCTTGTACGTAGTTTTTTACTACCATAAATTCAAAATCCACAATACTTGCTGATAAGTTTTACTTCAGTCTCAGATTAGCTATCGTTGCGGTCAAACATAGCTCCGACGCTCACACTTGATTTAATTGATAAACTACATACCACACTGAATAGCCATAATTTATAAATTACACAAAATTTAGAATATTCCTCTTCCGATATTTCTTGATTATTCTCTCCGATCGCCCACTGCAGAGACCAGACCCGGGAAGATAATGCTCAGCTGAAAACGGGGTAGCTGTTCTCTTGGTTGATGAAGAAAAATGCTCCAGAAATTTAGTTTTACATGGTACAGACAGACAACGTAAAAGGGTCCCTGCTGATCCACTACAGTATCGCTTAATATTCGCAAAACTGTGACGTCCATGCAATTTTATACATTTGGATAATAGCATCCTACAGACTTACAGTTAGCCGACCAATATTATAAAACGGCCAAAGTTTGAATTTTACTGTAGAAACGTCTGAGCGAGTACCCTATAACGCAAGTAAAATCAATCTGCTGGTTTTCTTTGAGTTATATAATGAAGATTAATTCGCAAAGATACTTATATACCACGGCGTCCAGCAATACTACACATGGGCCAATAATAAATTCACAAAAAGGAGGCCGTATCAACTGACCATCAGCCTGGCCAGTGGCATCTTTTTTCAATCGGAATCATTTATGCGGAATAGATGCCGCTTTGGCAAGATAACAGATAATAAACAGACGCTCCTACTATTTACGAAGAAAGGGAGATATACTTACCAATATCATGCAACATTTCAAAATAACCATTTTAAGGTTTTACGTCATATTATGGTTTGCACTGTAGTTTGGTAAAGAATAGATTGTTGAAGCATTTTAGTAGTCACTTTTGTTTTTGCTTAAGCCAGTGTAAAATTGTCATATCACCCGTTTCGAGTAACGTAAATGAAAATATTCGCAGCTTTTTTATTAAGGTTGTTTTTATAAGTGTTTTAGGTAGTATTTACAATACATTCGAAGTCTTAAATCATTTGCTACTAATTATTCATTTATTTTAAATTTTTTTTAATATTAAAAAATGTCTCTTTGACGTATATGAGCTAAAACACTAAGGAATGTGTTTAAATATTTGACGCACTTTTAAAGTTTTATAAAGTGACATATTATTTCCAAAAGTGTGTGAAAAGTATGCCACGAATGAAATGTCAATTAGATCCATTAAAATGTTACTTTAAAATTGCTAGAAAACAACCTTGGCAGGGATTGGGACTGCCTGTGCTTAAAACAGTTGTCGTGCATTCACCACTGTTACTAGAAACAACAGCAATGGCTGCAATGACACTGTTATACGCACCCAGATTAGAGCATTACATGGTACTAGGGCCAGTCCTTGGGCAGGTTGTCACCCTTCTACCATGTAATACTCCCCTCTCTTATTAGGTTGGAGAATTCGCATTTCTCAGTTTTTGTCACGTTTGCTACTATCTGTCGCAGAAAATAGGAATCCACACGAAAAGAGAATAATGTAGAATCCTAATCTATGTAATTCATCAACCTATATGGTATAAATACTTTATAAACGCGTTTTTTATTTCCTAATTATTTATTTTATAAATATTAGTTAGTCCAAGTAGTTATAGGTAAGGAATGAGAATCTTTATAAAAAGAACCGGTTGAGATAAATAGAAAACTTATTTCTTCTCGGTTACCATTTTAATATTTGTGATAAAGACGCTACTCGTTATGATTGTCTGGTTTGTGTTTCGGTGTGAGGAAAATCTTGCAAAATCTTTCAAGTGCACTAGGTGCTTACTTGAAAGGTATGTTTATATTATTAGAGATAAGGTTTGTTATATTAGGATCTTGAAGGCATGAGAATTCCACCTTAACCAGATATAAAACGAACGCAAATGTTATCCCGACCTACTACATGTTCACAACAAAATACTAAAATAATTATAAAATTAGTTTCCATAGAAAATTTATAACAATGCAATTCTAAGTTTGATGAAGTGTATACTTTACTTCTTTAATTTCAATTAGTAATGAAGAAAAATGGTGTTGAATACTATATTTAGCCTCATAGAATGGTTGTCCCCGTTCAAAATTTAGTAAAAAAATATTGTAAATATTTGACGCACTTTTAAAGTTTTATAAAGTGACATATTATTTCCAAAAATATCATGTTTTTACTATTTTTATTTATTACATTTCTGTTTGAATAGTTTTCTAATTTTAAATATTTTCTGGAGAAAACCAGTTTAACCTACGTTTTTGTAAAAAGAACAGATATATAATATTTTCCTTATATCGTAATCTTTATTTAGCTCTAACTTTTACAATGTGTTTTTCACATCAAAAGTCAAATTAGATATGTATAATATTAAATATCTATTAGATATCTATTTATATTTATAAATGGATTAAAGTGACGAATTCTTCTTGTTATAAAAGTAGTTCCCTACGAAATTTTAAAAATGTAGTGACTTTGTAAATAACAACTATTAATTTGCCTGCACCAATTTTGAAATTTTCTGAAAAATTTATGATTAATAGTAAGAGTTATCTAATATTACAATTGTTTTAACCTTTGTCGTGTAAAAGACCAAAGGATTAACAAGACTCGTATTAGTAAAAATACTTTATTCTTAATTAAAAGAGTTTGCATGTCGGTTAAATATCCTGCAAAATGTTATATTAGAACTCTATACGCACCATAGAAGTTTTTTCCAGAGTTTTTAGAACAAAGTTGTATTGCTGTTAATGTGATACATTTTCTAATGCATTTATGTTGATTGATTTGTATAACATTTTTGAGAATAAATATTTCATCTAGTTTTCTGCTAGAATTAAATAAAAATCTATACGTATTTAATTATTACTATTTAAAATATTGGTAAATACAATATTTAGTCTCACACAGAATTGCCCCTGTTTACATTTAATCATTAGTCTCTTGTTTGTTGCTAGAAACCTCCCGTTTTCAATATTTTTATTAGTTACCTTTTGAATTGAATAGTTTTCAACTGTTTTAAAAGTAAAAAAAAAAGTAAAGAATGTCTTATTTTACCAGGCGAAGTTAGGGCTAAGAAGCCCTCTCTAACACTTAACCTGGGTGTTAGAGAGCTTAACTTAACCTGGGACCAACGGCTTAAAGGTGACTTCCGAACCACCACCAATAGCCGGGCAGGCAGGCGGGCCGCTTGCACGGACAGGATCGCTCAGCGGTCACCTGTCCAAGCAGCAGCCACGCTCGGCGTTGCGTTGGTTTTAGAATTTTGTTGAAGAAAACCAGTTTAGCCTACGCTTGTGTATAGTGAAATGATAGCGACACTTTTTAGATAATATTATAATTTTAGTTTGGCTGTACCGTTTTCTTTTTAACAAATTGTTTTATATGTTTGTAAGTATGAAAGAACTTTCTATTTAAGAATAAATCAGGCTCTCAATATGATAGTCAATTATGAAAAGCTATCATTTATATGAAGTATAATAATATCGTAGAAAAATGCTACCACCGTGTATTTTTAAACACTGGCACCCTTATGGTTGAACATAAATTTACTTCGGCACAGAAATATAACAATCTCAATATGACAACTTCAATTGTGACAAATGCAGTTTTTTATCAGTTGATTAGTTATCATATTTTATTTTTCCGTGAATTGCTTAGCTTAAGATAATTGTAAAAGCAAAGTTTTTATATTATTTATTTTTAGGTTTTATCAGGTTTTTTTAAAGCACATAATTTGCATTCAAACGTAAAATAGTGTTAAGCGTTCACTGTAACGTCGATAGAATCGTTTTCAGTCTGGCAAGACTTGTGACGTATAATTGCGTGTATGAGTAAGATGTCTTTGTATTTATTTTGTTGTCCAAAACATTGTGGGGGTAGCCATAATGATAATATGATTAAGTGCCATATTTTGTTACAAACGTCTACAAGTTGTGAAAACTATTGGTGACCATCTAATAACATATAAAGATAAGAAAACGACGTTATTTTAAAGGGTTGTACAGGAGCTCTGGAAAGATTCTCTATTATTTATAGATTATAAAATGGGATTCCTGAATTTACGTATTTTATTTAAGAATTGAAATCTATTTTTATTCTATTAATATTTATTATACCTTTAAATGTAGCAATAATTTAAAACCACGCTATCTAAGTTAAAAAAGGTATTGGAATTTAAACCCTTATATTTATTTAATTATATACACAAATATTCTGTATTCGAATGTGGTCAAATTTTATTTGAGATACGTTCTGTCAAGATATCGTTCCATTAAGCTACGTTAAATGTTTTACATCCCTATCAAGATCCGTTCCATTATAAATGTGACGTGGACGAGCATATGACAAACGATATACAGTATACCTCAGACATAACCGATTGTAAATAATGACAGGCAATAGTTAAGTATAACTGGAAGTTTCCCGAGTCACATAAAAACATATTCTAATAACACAAAACTATTGTGTAATCTTACTTCAATTAATTATATTACAAAATTATTCATATACAACGTATGCTTTGGGTGAAGTATAATGTTTTGTCTACTGTACATTATCAAAACACAGACAACGTTTTGTTCTGTGTTCTGTTCTTGTATTGTTGCTGTTTGTTGTTGTTGTTGGTTGTTGTTGGTTGTTGTTGTGTTGAATGTGTGTGTGTGTGTGCGTGCGTGTGTGTGCGCGCGCGCCAGCGTTGGTTCAAAATCAAATCAAATCAAATCTTTTTTATTGCGAAGACAATATTTACATTGTATGGCAAACGTCATGGGTTTTTTAAATTTCTAACATTCATACAACAATACACACTCACACATACAATTTTGCAGTTACGCCTCTTTCATCCATCGCCAATGCTACCCACTTAGTACAGCGGAGTCAGTCTTCTAATTGGGCGGTCTCCCAGTCGAATGCCAAAAACTCACCTGCATTATAGAATGCTTGTGACAAAAAAAGGCGTTTAAGGCTAGTCTTTAACGCCTTAGGCGTTGGGGCATCTTTAATTGAATTGGGCAGTCTGTTGAGGAAATGAACACCCGCCTGCGAGGGCAGGCGTTCATAAACCACCGTTCTGTGTCTCCCAGTTCGGTAGTTAGCACTCCCACGTGTCTTATACATGTGTATTTCTCGGCCTCTGGTTAAGGCACATTTACTCATACAAAAAAAGTTGTTTCCAACATGTAGAGGCACGGCAGAGTCAACAGCTGCAATTTCTTGAAAGCTTCTCTGCACGACTCTCTAAATTTGATTTTGGCGATTATTCGAATCGCTTTTTTTTGAAGTCTGAATACTCTTTGAAACTGTGTGTTTGCGCAAGCTCCCCAAAGGACCACACCGTAAGCCAGATGGGGGTAAATCAGTCCATAATACGCCGTAATCAGTACCTGACTCGGGCAGTATTTGGCTAAAGATCTCAGAACAAAAATTCCAGAGCAGACTTTGGCGCAAACATAGTCAATATGCTCATTCCAAGTCAGCCCTCGATCAAGGTGCATTCCTAGGAATTTTGAAGAGCTGACTTCTTCCAGTGTGGAGTCATCTAACAAAATGGCAGGCCCACACTGGTTGCCTGCGGTGCGCAAGGCAAAATTCAAAACGTTGGTTTTAGAAGAGTTTGTTGTAAGATTGAGGCTGTGAAAGTATTGGACACAGTTGTTGATATCAACATAAGCCTGTTGTTCCAACACTTCACTTGATGTTGCATTGAAAAAGAGAGTCGTATCATCGGCAAACTGCACTAATTTTCCATGCAGAAGCGATGATTTAAGATCATTGACGTAAAGCAGGAAAAGCACAGGACTGAGGATGGATCCCTGTGGGACTCCGTAACTCAGTTCTATTTGTTTGGACGACTTGCTAGATATCTGAACAACTTGGGATCTGTGAGTTAAAAACGAACAAAGCCATTTAATAGGCACGCCTCGAATACCGTGGGACTCAAGTTTGTCAAGCAGTGTACCGTGGTCAACGCAGTCGAATGCTTTGGACAGGTCTAAGAACACACTCATTGAGTGGTTACGACATTCAATCCCCTCTACAATCATATCGACAAGACTCACGACTGCGTCTGTTGTCGATTTGCCCTTCCTGAATCCAAATTGTTCACTTGAGAGCTGATTGCATTTGTCCAAAAACCGAAGCATTCTTATTCTCATTAAGCATCTCATTAGAAAAAGCTTTTCAAAAATTTTGCTCAGCACTGGCAAAATTGAGACAGGCCGGTAGTTAGTGATTGAGGTTGGGTCGTCCTTCTTGAAAATTGGAACAACTTTAGCAATTTTCAGGAGAGAGGGGAACACTCCTGTTTGGTATGAATAGTTTACCAATTGAGTTAAAGGTCTCACTAAATGCTTGCAGCATTTTTTTATGAGCCACGGGGACATTAGATTGAGGACATTTGATTTTTTGGCTGGGAGCTGCTGAATAATTCGGTGAAGCTCATCCTCAACGACAGGAGCCAACGCCATTGACGATGTGGGGCTCTGTCTTCGCGAGGGGCATACTTGTGGTTCAGATGGCCGAGGACCCTGCCCACCAGCAACGGATGCGAAAAATCCATTGAACTGATTGGCAATATCTGTTTCATCCTCCACAAGCCTATCCCCAAATTTAATTTTAATTTCTTTGTGAGCTTTTGTTTTATTTTTAATGATGCCCCAAATTGTTTTTGAAACGTTTTTTATAGAGATAATGGATTTTGAGACATCATATTCTTTTGCGGCTTGGATCACTTTCCTGTATATTTTTTTATAATTTTTGAAACAACTTTTGAATTGTTCGCTTGAAGTATTTTTATAAAATTCGGAGAAGAATTTTAGTCTCTCTCGAGAAACTAAAATACCTGTTGTGATCCAGTTGTTTTTTTTTAATTTGTGTGCAAGCATTGATCGTTTTTGTAGGGCAGCAGATGTTAATGTGGAAATTTAGAGTGTCGTTAAACAATTTAAATTGCTGCTCTACAGGTTGAAATGAATTTATAAAATCCCATCTTTCGTTAGAAAGGGAAATGTTGAGGTGAGCAATGTTTTCTGGCCTTATGTCTCTTATTGTTTGTTTAATTTTGGGCTCCCTTTTGAATTGTACCCCACTAATGATGGCTTCTTGGCCATAGTGGTCTGAAATAGCTGTATTCACCACAGACACTGCGACACTTGGGTGGTTGGTTATGATATTGTCGATAGCCGATTTTGTTGTAGCCGTCACTCTCGTCGGAGTTTTGACTAGCAACTCCAGGTCAAATGACCTAAGTAAATCGACTAATCGAATTGTGGAATGGTGAGTGTTATCCAAAGCGTCTATGTTGAGATCCCCCATCACGACAAATTCTTGACGTTGGTTAGTCAAGCATGTCAATAATTTTTCGAATTTAGAAAAAAAGATGTCTTCATTACCATTGGGAGACCTATAAATTCCGATCACGAGTAATTTTGATTGTGTCGTTTGAAGTTTGATCCCGACTGCTTCAAAATCTTATTCGGTTGATTGTTGGATCGGAAATGGTGTAGATAACAAATTTTGTTTAAGAAAAATAGCAACTCCTCCTCCTTTGGAGTGGTTTCGACAAAACGCGGAAGCCAATTTGTAATTTGGGATTTTGCACAGTGCGATGTTCTCCATGTTGAAACCACTTTCGGTTACTACAAGCAGATCAGTTTTCAGATCCTCGCACATAAGTTGAATTTGTTCCAGTTTGTTGGTTGCAAATTGAGAATTTTGATGAAGCAGTCTGAATTTAGTTTGTTTTTGAGTGTTTGTTTGTTTTAATTGAGTTTTGTTAGTAAATTTTGTCCGCTGTTTCCAAGTGGGGTCCCTAAAAAAAACAGCATTTGATTGAATCCTTTCATCAGATGAATGACGTACATTTGGAGATGAAGATCTTACTGCATCTGCGTAGCTGTCATGGGGTAGTGTCCAAGGTGTAGTCGGACTGGGTGGCACACAGGGAACCGCAGTGTCAGTAGTCAACCCCGGTGATAGTGTCGGCGGAGACTGCGGCTCCTCGGTGGCGATGCTCGGAGACCCAGCCGGGGCAGCAGATGACGGCAGAGGCAAAGACGGTGGCGGCTGTGTCCGGCCCACAGAGACGGAGCTTGCCCTCCTCAACCCATCCACCACAAGTCGAGCCAGTAGCCGCTTCCCTCCCATTGTCAGATGCTGCTCATGGCGAGTGAAATGCCGCCTCCCGATTGTGTTGAAGTCCAGCAATATGGATCCTTCACATCTGGCACACAACTCCCTGATGTAGTGGTTGACCAGGTTAGTCTGCCTGTTTATGGGGTGGTCGATGGAGAGGTCGTGGCGATATGGCACCGTCGACACCACGACCTTCGCTGTGGAGGTGCGCACGATGATCTGCTGCTCCAGGTGCTGAAAGATTGGAGATGATTCGCCGGCTCCGGCGTCATTCGCTCCGGCAATGAGGACACAGCAGCTTCCCGGAAGAGGGGACTGACCGCCCTCAACCACACCTAACAGGCCGGCCCCAGGCTTGCACACCCCGAAAACACTCGTCTTCGCGGTGACGAGGGACTGGACAGGTCCAGCCAAAGAGCGAACATGGCTATCCCCCTCGACAGTCACTGTTGAGAAGACCACTGGCGTAACAGATGTCTCGGTGTTGCGTGTTTTCAGCTTGGGTTGCTTTTTTTGTCGTTTTTGTTTATTTTTATTTTGTTCATGCTTTTTTTTCATGTTAGATTTTTTTAAAGTAGTTATTTTAGGAGTGATGGTTTCAATTACTTCCGCGGTTTTACTCAATATGTCATATTTGTTTTGTATTTTTATTTTTTGATTCTTTTTATTCCTGCAAACAGTCCATTGAGTGGAATTTTCCTCTTTCGCCTCTTTACATGTGCAACTGCTTTTTCCCGATTTCAGTACTTCGATCTCCGCTGGTTATTGCGGCTCTTTGCATTATGACTAATAATTTAAACTGTTAGGCCAAATATCAATGTTGTTTGATTTCACCGATATATATTTTATGTATAGATTAATTGCTCGTACTTTTTATAATAAACTCGATCATGATTTTGACAATAAATATAAAATAAGATCTTACATTAAAAGTTTTCTTAATAATAATGTATTTGGAACATTTTAATTTTTTTTCCAGAAACCCAAGTAATAGTATATACAAGTGCAGTAATGTAGCTTTTGAGATATAACCAGTTTAAATGATCTAGGATGAAACACATTTTATACAAAAAAAATGAAAATGTCTATGAAAAATTTTTTTTACGAAATTGCAAGGGATTGATAACACATAATATATATATATATATATATATATATATATATATATATATATATATATATATATATATATATATATATATATATAATATATGTGTGTGTGTGTGTGTGTGTGTGTGTGTTTTATTAACGAACAAATAACATAGAGGTTCCGCCCGGTACATCGAATGTAAATCAAAATATGGTATTTGTTGGTTCGGTTGTAGGCCTTGTTACGTATGTGTTTTTTATATTTTTATTGGAATTAAGTTAGCACGAGTTAAAAAACTATCTTTAGTCTACAAATTGATAAAATAACAAGTTTTGTTTGATTCAAAATTTTTCAAAACCGATTTCAAAAGTTGTTCAACACAATACAAAGATAGTAGTTAGAATCCAAAATTCATAGTTAATTAAATAATATTTTCTAAATAAATTAAATATACTTTATCAGGATGAGTAATAGAAAAGATGTACAGTAAACGATAAAACTGGGATCAATAGTTATTGTAAACATATAAAAATAAAATAGGCAAATTTTATTAATAGTTATAATATATTTTAAAATGTTCTAATGTAGATTAGTCAAAGAAAACAAAATTGTTTCGAATTTATGAAATTAAGAAGGTATTAAGTAATTTTAGACTGAAATAGTTGTTCTCACCTTAACTTATCAACTTTCTATGACGCAATTAGTAATACCGTATGAACTAAATATAGCTACTCTTGTACGCTTGATATCAACACCTGTACAAAGTTATACAATAACACCCGTGACTCTTCGTTGTCCAAACTTGGAACGATCATACAATTCCTGCCCATCTAGCCTTAAAACTTTTTAATATTTAGTCCTTACATTCTAATCTTTTCTACGCAGAAATTCTTTTAGTTTGCCTATAATAGCCATGACATTTCAAATTTTTAGCACCTAAAAGTTTAATAAATAGAATGCTTCTAATTTTAATTAGTATTTTTAAAAAGTGCATAATTTATGCTACCTTTAAAAAATCTAATATATTCCCTCTTCATAAGAAGGGTGGTATCAATTATATAAAAAATTAAAGGGGATTGTATTGTAAAAATATTTACCACTTTGCTGAATAATAGATTCCATGAATGGGTAAGGAAAAAAATATTATTACAGAATTTTAGGCCAGATTCAGAAAAATATATTCCACTGCAGACAATATTTTTAACTGTCTTGCATGGTTAACCTGCAGTTAAATAACAATAAGTGAAAACTATATAGTTATTTTGTTGATTTCTCTTCAGCGTTCGATACAGTTGATAGATGTTCGTTAGTATTTAAACTATCCTGTTTAGGAGTCTCCATTTGCGTATTAACCATATTAGATAATTATTATAAGGACACAACTGTAGTCGTTTGGTGTAATGATGGAGTGACTGAAAATATTGTATACTAAAATAGGCCTCAGTCAGGGATGTATTCTCAGTCCATTAATGTTCTTACTGAGGTTTTTTTATCAAACAATTTTACGTCTCCCACATAATATGCCGCATTACGTGCTCTACCTGGACACAAAATTAGATAGGGTGGTGGCCTGTTATACTGTACAATTGAATCTAAATTATATTTTTCTGAATTTATAAGTTCTGCGGATGAATAAAAACAGATTACCACATATTTTAGCAAAGAAAATAATTTATGAAAAATTATCTTGGTATGAAGAATGGAAAGACTATGGCATAATTTGTGACGTTGATGTAGTTTTTACTATTATCAAAGAATTAAACTCACAGCTTATAAGCGTGGCAGAAGGAGGGAGAAGTAGGTATTGGGCAAATTGTGCTGGAAGTTCGATAACATTTCCTTATCATCAGCATTATTTAGTTCTTGACCTTGACCTCGGCGACGGGAGTTTTTTCATGACAGGTATGATATCGCTACTATATCATGGTCAAATAAAGTTAGAGCTGAACTAGTCAACTTGGATTTTAAACCTTTGTTAAAACAAGAAAACTTTGATTGTACTCTTTGTAACCTTTAGAAAATTGAAACAGTCTTTCATTTTGTTTGTAAATGTCCAATTTTGGATGAAGTTAGAACGTTTTGGTTAGGTTCTACGTTGTTGAATTAGGATGGCAATATTAGCGTGATAAACAGGGAGGATTGGCGGGTCTTGTCGGGGTTTACAAAGGAGGCTTGGAAAAAAAGATGGAATTTGGTACAGGAATTTAATTTTTCAAAAATGTTTATTTAATTTGAAATCTTAATTTATTGCAGCGGAAAGCCACCTCGCCAGTCTTTAACAGATTTATCACGCCACACATTACTTTGTTATTATTTTTTTAACATGTAACATGTAAAACTTTTAAGTTTATTATGATTTTAATTGTATTAATGTGTGCAAGTTATAGGTTGAAGTTATAATAGTTTTATCCAAGGCCTAAATAATATTGGAACTTTGTATATTATTTATTATTATTATTAATATTGTGTAAAGTACTTTCTTTATTAGTATTTTAATTAAATTACATTTACTTTGAAATGTAATGCAAATGAATATTTTAATTTATCGTTTCATACTTTTCAGGATTCGGAAGATGATAATATAATCGTTATTAATTAATAAACAATACTGCAACTTTTCAAGTTGTAATAGCCAACCCAGCAGACGGTCCATAGATTGTACTAATGTGTGCAAGTTATAGGTTGAAGTTACAATAGTTTTATCCAAGGCTTAAATAATATTGGAACGTTGTGTATTATTTATTATTATTATTGTAACGTGTCTATAGTAGGCGTAACTTCTATAAACCAATTACAACTATTTTTGTTTTAGTATAAGAGCGATCAATTGAGTTATACTCTAATAACCCTTTATTTTTAGAATGCACAAGTTCCAATGGAATTCAATAATCAAACTCAGTATAAATTAATATTAATTTTAATGAAATTTTAAAATCTATAATACAGCAACGCCAAGCTATCTTTTTTACTTTTTAATATATTCTCAATTATTTCTTATTTTTAACCCATCAAAAGTTCACAAGTCCAGTCTTAAAATTAACAATGAATCAAATCATTCAATAATTGTGTCCTTCAAGTTCTCAGTGCTAATATTTTCAACACAAACTCAAAATAAAAATCTTCATTAAACTTCAAAATAAAATAATCTTCTTCAAATATAAAATGAAACAAATAATAAAATAAGACTTCTTCTCAAAATAAAAATCAAACAAATTAAGGTAATATTAATATTTAATTTATGAACAAAGACAAAGTCCAACCAGTTAAACTCAAAATTGTATCAATTTCAAACTACTTATTATCTGTAAATTTCCAATTTACAAATTATTGAATTATCTAGAATTATCTGCTTGGCTTTGAATGTAAAATTTAGGAACTTGTTAAAATATATATAGAATCTCAGAACATTAAATAAATTTTCTTTTTCAGTAGGCTATTCCTGATTTGACCAAATTGAACAGGAAAATATCATCAAGCAACTTACTATTTAAATGTTAAATTCTAACTTTCACAGTACCTCGCACTTCTCCTGAAGACTTCACCCAGTAAGAAAAATAACTGTTATAGATTAATCAATTTAAAAAAACAAACTTTAAATTTTGAAAAGAATTTTAATCTTACAACTCAACCTTCTTGCCGAAAAATCAATACGGCAAGAGTAGGCTAACACTTTACACGACTTCTCTCTCTGAGCACACAGCAAAGAATCCCCTGAAAACGTGGTTGAATCCACCGGAGGGATCTAGAAGTCCCTCCCACCATCTAATCAACCTAACATTGGGCAATCATAAATGAGCAAATACAATGTCTGAATTGGATGGTACCTATCCAACCCAGACCTGTAAGCTATGCTCAATACCTAGATACAAAAGGAAGCTTCTAGCATTCCTCGAACCCGAATCCACAAGAAATTCAGCACTGCTGGAAGGATCACAATCTTACAATTCAATTATTATATTAATTCACATTTCTCCTAATAAAAATAAAAATATTCCTATAAATAATTCAATAATATAGGAAGCATCCTATAATTATTAATATTGTGTAAAGTACTTTCTTTATTAGTATTTTATTAAATTACATTTACTCTGAAATATAATGCAAATGAATATTTTAATTTATCGTTTCGTACTTTTCACGATTCGGAAGATGATAATATAATCGTTATTAATTAATAAACAATACTGCAACTTTTCAAGTTGTAATAGCCAACCCAGCAGACGGTCCATAGGCTATTGCTGTAGTATATTTGTTTATACTTGCTTCCATCCATGGCACCTGACAATTCAATTGTTTTGTTTTAAACAAAACACTTTTTCTTCTTCTTCCTCTTCTATTTGAAATCCATACTACTCGACTTCGTTACGTTAAATGGAGTGTTAAAAGATCAATAGGTTTCAGAGTTTATCCTTAGAATTTGTAAAAGGCCAATTAATCGTTTTTAACTTCACTTACGTCATAAATCTAGGTTACTCATGACTAGTGCCCTTTCATAAAACATTGTCAGACAGAGGTAAATTAGACGGTATTATTATTTGGGCTTTGGTTCTCAACTTAGATTAATTAGCAAACTGATAACATGCGTTCATAAATTGTAAATTTTTTGTGTTTCTTGATGATAACCATGAGAGTATAGCAATAAGGATAATCATTTTCTTATTAAGTGAGCGCGTTACAGGGAAATTTTGACTACTTTTATTATTTTAGAGCATTTTAGATTTATTTGCATGAAATTCTGTTAAACATAAAGTGGTGAGTTTTTTGTAACATTAGTATATGTATGTCATTTACTTTAAGAAGAGAAAGATATTCCACTACCATAACATACCACAAAATTGCCCAAAATTTGGGAAGACGACGTTATTCATATACTTTAGGGACAGTTGGGGTACGTGGTGTAAATACGTTTTTCATTCCGAGCCAAATTAAACAAAGATTAATAAATTTATTGAAGACAAATCAGGCAAAGATCATTATCTACTTTAGAATGTGAAGTAGAATATGTCTAAAAGAAAGGAAAGCACACTACAACAAACACGCTAAATGACTTAGATCTCATAACTACTAAAATATATCATCACAGTTTACTAGAGGGCGCAACAATAAATTCAGGCGGTGTGGGACAAAGCCTCTAAGGTGGTTATGTCTCTTGGCAGGCTGATGGCTAACGTAGGAAGCCCTAGGTCAAGTACGAGACGCCTCCTCATGTCTACTGTAAATTATATGAAACCCAGAGACATCGATCACAGCAGCCAGAGACTATCATCATCTCTGGTATCTGCCGGTGACGTTAGGAGCTAGCCTTCATATACTCCAGTGACACCGATAACAGCTGCCAGAGAATATCATCATCTCTTGTATCTGCCGGTGACGTTAGGAGCTAGCCTTCATATACTCCAGTGACACCGATCACAGCAGCCAGAGACTATCATCATCTCTTGTGTCTGAAGGTGACGTTAGGAGCTAGCCTTGATATACTCCAGTGACACCGATCACAGCAGCCAGACACTATCATCATCTCTTGTATCTGCCGGTAACGTTAGGAGCTAGCCTTCATATACTCCAGTGACACCGATCACAGCTGTCAGAGAATATCATCATCTCTTGTGTTTACATTAGGAGCTAGCCTTCATATACCCCAGTGACACCGATCACAGCTGCCAGAGAATATCACCATCTCTTGTATTTACATTAGGAGCTAGCCTTTATATACCCCAGTGATACCGATCACAGCTGCCAGAAAATATCATTATCTCTTGTTTTTACATTAGGAGCTAGCCTTCATATACTCCAGTGACATTGATCACAGCTGTCAGAGAATATCATAATCTCTTGTGTTTACATTAGGAGCTAGCCTTTATACATCCCAGAGACATCGATCACAGCTGTCAGAGAATATCATCATCTCTTGTGTTTACATTAGGAGCTAGCCTTCATATACCCCAGTGACACCGATCACAGCTGCCATAGAATATCATCATCTCTTGTATTTACATTAGGAGCTAGCCTTTATATACCCCAGTGATACTGATCACAGCTGCCAGAAAATATCATTATCTCTTGTTTTTACATTAGGAGCTAGCCTTCATATACTCCAGTGACATTGATCACAGCTGTCAGAGAATATCATAATCTCTTGTGTTTACATTAGGAGCTAGGCTTTATACATCCCAGAGACATCGATCACAGCTGTCAGAGAATATCATCATCTCTTGTGTTTACATTAGGAGCTAGTCTTTATATATCCCAGAGACATCGATCACAGCTGTCAGAGAATATCATCATCTCTCGTGTTTACATTAGGAACTAGTCTTTATATATCCCAGAGACATCGATCACAGCAGCCGGAGACTATCATAATATTTTGTTACTTATCAGTCTACGGTGTTAACATGTTTTTAGAAAATTTTACCAGATTATAGGATCTTTATTAACTTTAAAACCGTTACGTATAAATTTTAATGTGTTGATTATTATTAAAATGTATTAGTAATTAATTAACCTTTACGCTGTTTTAGTCTATAATAAATAATGTTTATGGACGTTTCTAAAAATAATAATTCTTAACTACCAGGTTTACCGGTGATAACGGAATATTGATCAGTATTGGTCTCATGGCACTACTAATATTTAAAATTAAAGTAAAATAGTTTATATATATATATATATATATATATATATATATATATATATATCTGGATATTTATTAGAACACATTACTTTGGCCATTACTGAATTAAGGAATGTCTAAAACAATCATTTGAAAACTATTACAAAAAATCAAATCAAAATGAAATTCTTTTATTTCAGTAGACATTTTACATGCATATACGTTGTAAATAAGGCGAAATACTACTCTTTGTCACAATATTCACAAACAAATTATAGTTTAAGCTAACTTAAAATATACTGGACCAGTTACAAATTACAAATGATGCATTCCAGTTGGATTAATTGTTAATAAACTATTAACTAATGAAGAAACTATTTACAATAACATACATAATAACAAAAATATAAACATATGGAATCGAAGGGTAACAATAACAGTACAAAAAATTAAATTAAAAAGTTGTGTCAGAAAGCTGTAGGAATTCATCAAAACTATAGAAGAGATTTTTTAAAAGCCAATAATTTAGTTTTTTTAGGAATACATGTTGCGGGTATTTATTTATATTGGAAACTATTTTGTTATACACTTTCTTACACATTACAACACGATTTTTTTCAATCTTACTTAAACGACAGTGCTGAAAACTAATTTTATCTTTATTGTGGGAATTGTATGAGTGTATATTTTCTTTGTTTGAAGGTTATTTTTGACGATAGAAGGATTGTGAAGGAAACAGGATTTTTCCGGACATTTGCCATCGTTCAGTGAAACAAGAAAACAGTAACACTACGTTTCGAGATCTGCAATCTGATCTCTTCTTCAGGTAAAGAACTAACCTAATACATAATTACAAACTAGGTTAAAATAAACAAATCTTACTAAAGCGTTGTGGCACGCCTAAGTCAGGAATCACAACCTACATGTTGTTTGTCAACTTCACTAACTCTATAGACATGCACTTAATACAAAACTATACAAAACACTAATCATTAAAACTAAACTACGGAATACAGGTCACAATACGACTTCACTCGTCTACTAACCACCTACGACTGACCAAAAGGACTAGCCGATGGTAATCGTGACGGCTGGCTAAAACAAGATGGCGGAAATACAAGGGAAGGGGGACTGAAACTGACAAACTGGTAAGTTTTGATGTCGAAAGTCTATTTACAAATGTACCATTTCCAGAAACCCTCGGAATTATTAAATCACGTCTCAAAGAAGCCCAAACATTAAAGGATAGAACTAAACTTCCCGTGCCAGTAATTATGGAACTGTTAGAACTATGCACTCATGCAATTATTTTGAGTTAGAGGGTAAAATGTACCGTCAAGATGAGGGGATGGCAATGGGTTCTCCACTGTCTCCTATTTTCGCCAATATCTTTATGGAGTAATTCGAGCGAAAAGCTTTGTCTTCAGCTCAGTTCAAACCGAAGATTTGGTGGAGGTATGTGGATGATACCTTTGTTATTTTTTCTCATGGAGACATTGAATTAAATAATTTTTTGAATCACATCAATAGTATTTCTCCTTCCATCCGCCTCACAATGGAAGTGGAAATCCAAAACAAGCTTCCCTTTTTGGATGTGTGTGTATTAAGAGATAGGGATGTCCTTAAGACAACTGTTTTTCGAAAGATAACACACACAGGAAAATATTTAAATTATCAATCCAACCATCAAAAATCTGTCAAAGAAGGAGTAGCCTACTCGTTGTTTCATAGAGCAAAGAGCTTGTGCTCAGATAAAGATGGACTAAAAGAAGAATTTAAGAAAATTGAATCGGATCTCAGAAGCAATGGATACCCTCAATTAGTAATAAATAAGTGCAAACCAACCAGGAGAATCATTCCTGAGTCAGAAAAACAGAATTGTGATAAATTTGCGTTTATGTCAATCCCTTATGTGCCGGGATTATCGGAGAAAATTAGAAGAGTAGGTAGAAAGTACAACTTTAGAACCGCGTTTAAAACACACAACACTCTCAGACAAAGTCTCGTAAAAACAACACCGAAGAATGGCACACAGGATTCCAAAAACTGTGTTTACAGTATAAAATGTAGCTGCAATAGGGAAGACATAGGCGAGACAAAAAGACCACTAAACGTAAGGATAAAAGAACACAAAGAAAACACGAGAAAGGGTCTCACAGAAAAGTCAAAAATTGCACACCATTGTTGGTCCGAAGACCACCATATGAATTGGGATGAAGCCCACATAATACATCGGGAACCACATTTTTTCAAAAGGAAATTAATTGAGGCAACATACGTACATTAAATTGGCAGACCAACCAATCAGTCAACCATCAGTCGAGATTAGGCCGCTTTGGTTGCCAATTCTAAAAAATGAACTAAAGAGAAAACCAAAAGTATCAAACGGATCAGATATTTGTAATAAACCAATGTGGAGTCACAATATGGTTTTAAGAAGTTCATCTCGCATGAACCAATAATAACGAAAGGGTCCATTAATGTCCCCCTTCCCTTGTATTTCCGCCATCTTGTTTTAGGCAGCCGTGACGATTACCATTGGCTAGCCCCTCTGGTCAGTCGTACGTGGTTAGTAGACGAGTGAAGACGTATTGAGACCCGTATTCCGTAGTTAAGTTTTAATGATTAGTGTTTTGTATAGTTTTGTATTAAGTGCATGTCTATAGAGTTAGTGAAGTTGACAAACAACATGTAGGTTGTGATTCCTGACTTAGGCGTGCCACAACGCTTTAGTAAGATTTGTTTATTTTAACCTAGTTTGTAATTATGTAATAGGTTAGTTCTTTACCTGAAGAAAAGATCAGATTGCAGATCTCGAAACGTAGTGTTACTGTTTTCTTGTTTCACTGAACGATGGCAAATGTCCAGAAAAATCCTGTATATTTTCATTTAGGACCATGCCAGGTAGTTTTTTTAAGGAATAGACAGCCAGTTCAAATATGTAGGTAGAGTACTGTATTTATTTCTAATCTTTTAAAAATAGGCTTACAGTGATCAAATGGAGTTGAGCCGTCATTATTCTAACAATTTGTTTGCAATTTTAAAATTTATATAATTCTTGATGAGTTGCCCGACACAAGTAAGCAATAATTAATTATTGATTAGAAGAAAGCAAAGTAAGCCATTCTAATATATTCAGATGTTACACAATTTTTCAATCGTCCCAACAAGTATACAACTCTAGATATACTAGTTTTGATTTAGTCTATTATATAAGTACTCCATGTAAGGTGATGAACAAAATTTACACATAAATACTTAGTACTAGTAACTGTGTCCATTTCCACTAGTTCTTCATCATAACGGTCTTAAAGAAAAAAATTTGTTTTCAGTATAACTTTTGTTTAATAGATAACCGTGTACCGTATGACGATAACACATGATGGGCGGTGACTTCTGAGGTCGTAGTAATAATTACTAGAAACGCAAAGTTTACTTATAAGTTCAGTTTAATTATGACAACTTACAAGCACCACTTTTGGATGGTAAAGGAAAAGTTATATAATGCCACGCTGCTGCCAATTAGAATATAATAACTAAAAAAGTATATCTTCTAGGTGGGCCTAAAATATCCAATGTTCTATTGAATTATGCATACGACGTTTTACTTTACAAAACAATAATATTTCACTTCCCTTCGCAATATGTAGACTCACAACCCGGGTGTCGGCGTCTTGGCACGAGACATTGAAGCTGTAGTCTAAGAACGGTTATTTCTAGAAGAGGAGTAGAAGTTGGGAAGTGGTAGCCATCTATTCAAACAACACGTGAGCTACGTGAACTCGCCTAAAACAAATTCGCGACGGTATTAGCCATTTAATGATACAAATTACTTATTATAAAAAACGTGTTCGCCATAAGGATGACGCTACAACTTTTATCTATCTCAATCAAGCAAATAAAAGATCTTCAAGGGTACGTTACTTTACTATTTACAACTTTACTTTACGTTACATTCATTTTTATACGTTTGGCATCAAAGGGCTAATTTAATAATACGAAAAGATAAATTTTACTTACGGACAAAGCGCGCGAGGTATGATCGGTTACGTAGTTGGGCTGCTACAAAGGGTTAGAAGAAAATATTCATACGCGTGCCAATTAGGTAGTGACTCCGCCCAATAATTTAGTTCCGGAACATTGGATGTAAAATAATATTAACAAATATTAAAATATTTATTAGAAAGAAGTAACAAAGTTTTTTCAGCAATATAATAACTAACATATTTTAGCTACGAGATCAGTCCTAGCCGTGCGGATGACACATATGCCATGACATTTTCATCATGACTTGATGAGATCTGGTAAGTAACAATATTTTACAGTCGGTATTAACATTGGTATTGACCGTAACTACCTGCTACTCTGGAGCCCGGCTCAAAAAATATACTTATGATATACATTGTTTATCCTTGATAATATATTTTGGAGTGGATTAATGTAAGTATATAATTAAAAGATTTCAAATGCCGTCTATTACAAATCATAGAGTTAATGTGATTCAAAACTGCTTTTATAAAATGTTAAATAAGTCTTTGACAAGATTGTTATACCTATTACAAACTATTTCAGTTGAATTCCAACACAGTAAAACAAGAGAAAAAAAAATATTTCAATGAAACTATTAACAGTATTTCTAATCTATTTACAAAAATTTCATTGCAGTATACTAATGTAAAATAAATGACTATTAAAATAAAAAAGTAGTTATTTATAGATTTTGAGAGTGTTAAAACGCGTAAAACATATGACAATCAGTTTTGGCAACGTAATTTAGCGCAAGTTTTTTTAAATATCACTAACATTTCTAAATCAACAAATCATAACTATTCATTGACAAAAAATACTAATGAAACTATAAAAAAAGAAAACGCAGACGATTTTGGTTCATAAGCTGTAAAGACTTACCTTCGTCAACAAGTAAATAACTATTAACAACCCTTTTTATATGGGCCATATCTAATATTTAATACATTATATTAAAATTGACCAGGGTGGAACTTGTTTGATGAAATATTTAAGCTATTGTTTAACAAGCAGCCTGTCTGTGGTAAAATGTGCGAGAACTGTTGTTATGGATGATATGGATAAAATAATTATAATATAATAATATTATAATATGTTAAATTTTTTGTCATTAGATTGTTTAAAAAATACAACATACAAATGCCTAAGATAAAAAAGTTCATTAGCTATTTATGTTAAGTTTCCATATGAGTATTTGGTTTAGGATATAAGTTGCACGAGTAATTACCCATTTCAGGCCACTTCTATGTAAGTGTCTTCAAAACCCCCATCAAATTTGACGAGGATCTTCCAGTGGTCAGCAGTCTAGAGCTTCAAGGGGAAGATGAAAACAATACTCGACTATTTTGTAGACCTTATCATCGCCGGTATGGTTCAAGAACTTCACAAATAGTATTTCTCTTTCCTGTATAATTTAAAATATAACTGGATTATTATGAAAGTGTTCTATGTAAATTACACTTTGGACTTATGTTAAACTATGAAATTCGGTTTACTTTTATGCAGTTGTTTCTTTTAAAACAGTCACTGTTTTTATGAGAAATCGGTCGTTTAACCTCAAAAAAAAAACTAAGAAAACTTTAAATGCAAATTATTTTAACAACGTCTTGGTAAGAATGGATGAATCTTGTTCGAATTTTGAAATTTAAGTTACAAAAATATCAAGCTAACCTGTTGTTTAGTAAACGTTCCTAATCATATCCTTTATTTAATCTTAAAATAATGCACCATCGCGTGTGTGCCATCATAGTCTCATTGTTATTTAAACCAATATGGAACGTAATGACTTAACCGATTTCTTAAAATTTCTATAAAAATGACTATGAAAAGTATTTCCAAATAGCTTCATTCTATAATGGTATAGCGAAAAAGCTCAGAACCTGGGTTGTTGCTTCATAATAGCAAATTTTATATTTATATTCTATTTTACTTTAAATAGAACATAATTAAAACCTTTTCATAATATAATTATTTAGCATTTTTAATATATTTCCTTTTGGTAAAAACAAGAGAGTATGGCGATCTGGAAACGTGATATAATTATGGACAATCGCCTTTTTTAACCTTTACCAACAAATAGTAGTATATTACCTCCTTTCGTTAACTGATATTGGCACTCTTCCTGTAGGAACAAACTCCACTACAGACTTTACAACGTATTTTATTCCTCACGCGTTCGTGCCTGATGCCATAACTAACATAAAAGTCTTTCAAACCCTATCGAAAATTGTCATCTTCAGTCAACAGTCAACAGATGTTAAACCGAAACTTTCAACGATCAGCAGTCGTTTGTTAGGTTAGTTGATGAACCAGCGGAGCTTTTATGTTACTGGCTGAAGCTTCACCAAGCAATCAGTTGTAATACATATGGCTTTTATACCATAAATTTTAGGATAATTCATGTTATATTCATTGTTATATTGCTTCTCAACCATTTCTAAAGTTTCCGTTTTTAAAAGTACCTTAATTATAGATGGAGTAGTATTTTTGTTTCGTCGAATTTAAATATAAAAATTAATGCTAATATGGGCTAATAGTGCTTATATAATGCTAATTTGATCTCGGCTCATAGACTAAGTAGTTCAGTCTCTAACAATAGCTGTTGCCGGAACTTAAGGCAGGGTAGCAACAGCGATAAAGAAAAAGTAGGAACAAAGAGAGTCCAATTCAAGAGATCTCTGGAGGTATTTACAAGGACTACTAAACAAAAATAGTTATTTATGCGAGAATCCGAGTTCCTAGATCTGGTTGTTGGTTCACACTGTGGACAATGTTCCAGTGAGACTTGTGTTTTCTACGTTGCGTATATTATATGGGATTGTTTAGGTCAACATTCCAAAAGACCAACAACAAAGGTTTTCGATCACCAGCCATGCTTTAAAAGCTTCTTCCTGTATCATTAAACAGTTGCTTTTCGAAGCCTTGACACGATAAATGAGGACTGATCGTCTCAAACAGATCCTATGACAGCACCTTCGACTGGTAAGCGTAATCGAATTTTGCTAGCTTTCTTTAGATACATGCTGTGTTAAAAACTCATAGTACTGAGAGTTATTTATTTAACGTTAGTAAGGTAGCCTAAGTTTGACCTTTCCTTTTTGAATGTCTGTACTTCCTAACAATTGATTCATTTTATATCCAAACGCATTTTTACATTCCTCATACACTTAGAGCACGGTTTCACCACAGATTTTGACAATACGAAACATGTTTGTAATGTGACTTACTGTATACTAGAAGAGGGGGTAAAACGTTACTTTCAAATTAAACCATACCGAAAGAGAAAGGGTAAATATTGGGAGTAAGGTAAGATGCTTTTAAATAGGGTAGGTAAAAATATTAATAATAATAGAATTTAGTTATACTTGTTATGTAAACAGTCAATCGAATTATATTATACTTCTTTTATTATCATGGTGTGTTGATTGTAATAGATATCCTTTATTGCATTGTTACAATTAGAGCAGATGAATAAAATAGGACGAGTTAAACAATTGACAGTCAGGAGACTAGTGTAATATTTATACATCGTTCCGTAAGTGAGACAATGATACAAAAGAGCCTCAGTCAGTTCAAATGTCTTTCAACCGTTTAAAATCAATTAAAATACTCATCAGTGACTGTTCTCGGCTTAACGCACAGTTTATATCTCGTTTCTGAATTTTCAGAACTTCACATCAACAGAGCAAAGAACAGAAAGTATTTTAGAG
This sequence comes from Homalodisca vitripennis, assembly GCF_021130785.1. Classification (NCBI taxonomy): domain Eukaryota; kingdom Metazoa; phylum Arthropoda; class Insecta; order Hemiptera; family Cicadellidae; genus Homalodisca; species Homalodisca vitripennis. The sequence continues at coordinate 7,193 of NW_025780922.1, read as the reverse complement.
TCGGAAAATGGCAAGCTATGCACAGCTTTTGAAATAGACCTTGGGTGTCTATACAGATTTTGGGTGCTTTGTTAATATTGGATATCAGGTTATGTTTATTTTCTGGTAATTGTTCTATTCAGCATTAATTTGTTTTAGAGGGTGTCGATTTTTTCAAGAGACTTGCCTTACGATAGTTTAGTTGTACTTATTCATTAGAGGTTTTTTTATGGTGGGTTAGGTAATTATCAACGGCTTACACAGAACTATGGAAAACTGTGAAATACGACATTTAATCAATAAGACTAGACATGTCAACACTAGATGTAGGTTTAAAACAGTGTTATATAAAATATGATATTTCTGTAAGAGCCAACAACTATCATATACATAGTACTAGTGCTTGCAAAACGTGTTTTCATACATTGCTGTAACAACAGGAATTCCTAAATCGATATCAGGCTTTCCGACAATTTGGCATAGATAATGTTACAAAAATAGAACATGATCTTTCAAGGATTGAGAATCTATCCTTTTCTTCAGGTGAACAAATCAATGAGGTATATATTACTTATATACATGAGTACAAATATTACTTAGATATTTACTATGGAAATGGGACCAAATTAAAACTGTAATACTTCTAGGGGAAGAACAGTAATGCAGAGTAACTCTGATTTATAAATTTGGATAATTTATTCATTATGATTTTAATCTAACCTGACAATAAAATTGAGTTGAAAATAATATATACTTTCTAGTACTAGAGGAACAAAGAGGTTTTATGTGACACTGCATCATGTCCATGTCACTGACTCGGCCGTGTGCGAACATTATTTAGTGAATATATAGGTAATTTTTGCACCAATTTTGTAAAAAATATTAATACTAGTAAGTAATAAAATATAAAGATTCTAGAGAGGGCCAGTGACAAGCCAGCTCGGCACGCCAGAATTTCATTATAGAAATCGTATCCTGAAAAAGGACTTATTTTTCTAGTTTTTCAGCACAATTAAAATTACACACAAAATAGTAAATAGTTGTTAAAAAAAAGTAGTGACCAAGCCAAGCAACGTGATTTTCTGTCATGTTGGACTTTACCCAGAAAATTTATCTTTGTTACTGGTTAGTATGTTATCCTCGTATACGTTGATTTTTGAAAGCTTCTTGAATATATTTTTACAAAGAAAATGTTCATGTGATCTATTTAAAAGTTAATTTAAAAATAATAAATAACCAACCTTGGCAAGGATTGGGACTTCCTGTGCTTAAAGAGTTGTCGTGCAATTACCGCTGTTACTACAACCAACAGTAATGGCTGCAATGACACTGTTATGCGCACCCAGGTTAGAGCATCACACGGATCTAGGGCAGGCCTTACCTTTTTACCAAATAATACTCCCCTCAGATTATTACATTATTATATTGGTGAATTGAAATATCTCGGTTTACGTCATGTATGCTGCTATCTCTCGCAGAAAATATGCATCCGCACGATAATAGTATAATGTAGAACCGTAATTTCTCTTTGTAACTCATTGAACTGTATGGTATAAATAAGTTACAAATATGGTATAAATAAGGCTCAGGAATACTGAACTTACATAACTTAAAACAAGAAATAAGACATACTTTTCAAAGGAAATATCATAAGGGATTTTAGGACAGTTTCTGGCAACAAACAATAGTGGCGCCAATTTAACAAATAAATACATTTATTATTACACTTGTAAACTCGGAAAGTTTTTTATTTTCCTTTGTCTGTGTCTTCGACAATATACACACTTTCGTTCAGTCAGAAAAGCCAAAATTAATACGTCAGAGGAAGTACACATACATTTTGATTATAAACAATACCAAAAAATCGCGTAAATAACTTCATTAAAGTTAAAAGTGTTGTTTTTTTTAATTCATTGAAATATTTAATCACCTGTACTGCCACAGCGATAGTGATAATAATGGACATGCATGTGGCGTAGTGGCTGTTGCCCATACAGTAATTACATACAGCTAAATATACAGTAAAATAAGTAGGTTATAGTACGTCTGCTATTCAACAGGTAAATAAGTCAGTCATGAATTGCTAAATCTAAACTCAAGGCTTAATTGTTTAAAATCAATATCCAGACAACATCTACAGCCATACATACAAGACAAAATTTACGTGAGTTATCTTCAATGTAATATATGATGTTTTGACTTATCTATTTGAAGAATATTCCAGTCAGTCACAGAAGTTCAGCCGTGGTGTTGGGGTCATAGGCCGGAAAAAGACTTATTGTAAATTCTGCTAACTTTGTGAAATGACTTGTGAAATCAACTTGAAGTGAAATGACTCAGGGTGCCACAATACTAAAACAAATACTCAAAAATATTAGTTTTTATATTGTGTTTTCATGGTAACGAGTAATAATTATTCTTAGGTAAAGAATAAACTAATCGTAAGGTTTAAACTACACTTATGAAAAAACCTGTTTTGTTTTGGAAACATTTTGCACTAAATATGTTTAAGTTAGGTGTTTTCCCTATAAATATGTAGGGGGAAAAAGCAGTTTTGCATTAAAACACATTCTGAATATATATTTTTTGGCTGTTGCTGTGCAGGTAGGTTATAAATAAGGTACTTTGAATAAGAGGCTGTTTGAACGTAAAAGCGAAATTAAATATGCTTTTAAAACGAAAAATGGTTATTTTTCATAGGTTAAATATCAAATATGGCTTAAGCTTGCCTGAGGAATATTGTCATTTATTATTTTTATCCCTATCTATTTTAACCTGTACAAGATAAATATGGCTGTCAATTGAATTCTTTTTTAAGAAAGTTCATCAGAAAGGTTGTGTAGTTACACATACCGAATTGGCTGCTGGCTCTTGGAATAATATTGTTTTATTTTTATATGGGTTTTATATGCGTATTTGAAATGAAGAATGTTAATTATATGTAAATATGTTAAGTGTACTGATTTTTTTGTACTTTGGCAGCTAAAATAAGTCAATTAATTATTATTTATTTACATGTCGTCTTGTAACATTTACCGTTAGACGACTAAACATGTTTTATTTATTTTAAAAGTAATCTTACAAGTTACTCTTATATTAACTTTAATGTACTGTATTTCGAATTTTATTTATCATTTTTAAATAAACTCGTCTTTATCTTCTTAAAATCGAGTTCAAGGTGTATATTTATTCTTCAAAATATGTTTTAGTAAATCATATATATATATAAATATATATATGTATATATAGTATATATATATATATATATATATATATATATATATATATATATAAAGTAATAAATCATTAGTTTATGTACACATATGCGTAAAGTATAGTTATTAAATTTATGTTACTCTTCTCTGATGGTACAAAAAACTTGTTGGCAATATTACAACTCGTAAAGAGTTTGTTAAAGTTTTCATATATTATAGCTGGAGCCAATGAAAGGCTTTGAGTTATCAGGTTTACTGGAAGAGGATGTATAAATAGCTATGACACGCGATTCTCGTCGGCTTTTGTGAGTGTTACATTTTTAGTGCAATTTTATATTTTAAACAAAAAGTTAACTTTATTTTAGTTTATTTTATTTAAAGGAAGAAAACCTTAGCTTATGGAAACTTTGGCAACAAATGTGGTTGCGTAAGCTTTTGGACAATAAATTTAAATATCTGAGAATTTCAAGGATTGTTATTTTAAGACCAAATTAATGAACTGCTAATTAATAAACAGTTTTTAAATTGATTATAGAAATTATTCTCCTGCCTATGCACCTAAGAAATATAATAAATTAATTACAAAATTAAATTAATTAGTGCAGTAAAACTAATAAAAAAATACGAAAAATGATTTTGTAAAACTGGAAGACCTCTCTAATATATGATAGATAACCAAAACATGTTAACAGGCTAATATTTGGGCAAAACAACTAGATATTATGTACCAACCAAAAAAGTCTGGTTTGTATATACAGAAAGACCTTTCTATCAAGGCTTTTAGCAGACTGTTTGTACTTTGACCTTATATTCATTCCTGATCTTCCTTGACCAAAGAGGACCCTGTGTAAGAAGTTTAAAAATCTCTAGACCTTTCCATCGAGAGTTCCACAGACGTCCGGATTCCAACTCGGATTCTGTAAAACCCTGTCGAGTGCTTAATACCGACAAATTGTAATGAAAAGATATTTTGTAATATATTTCTGTAAATAAAAAAGCTTTCATCGAACAATATATTATATATATATATATATATATATATATAATATAATATATATATATATATAATATATATATATAATATATATATATAATATATAAATAATATATAATAACAATATATATATATATATATATATATATATATATATATATATTAATCAAATCAAATCAGTTTTTTTATTGACGGAACATTATACAACGCATGGAAAATGTCATATTTTTACTTTTTACTGGCTAAAATTTTTGTCAAACACACCACAAGAAATCTCATTCAAACATACAATTTTGCAAACGTACCTACATCCATTCATTCACCAATTATTCCCACTTCCAGCGACGAATTTTGTCAGTCTTTTTAATAGGTGGTCTCCCAATCATAAGCAAAAAACTCGTCAACATTATAAAATGTTTTTGACACTAAAAAGCGTTTCAAACGAGTTTTTAACACTTTGAGTGTTGAAGTGTTTTTAATTGAATCTGGTAACTTATTGACGAATTGAACACCTGCCTGTGAAGGCAAGCGTTCATAAACCACCGTTCTGTGTCTACCAGTTCGGTAGTTATCTCTGCCTCTAGTCTCATACATATGTATGTCTCGGCCACTCGTCATGGCACATTTAGACACACAAAACAGAGTTGATTCCAAGATGTAGAGACTGGGCAGCGTCAACAGTTGCAAATTTTTGAAGGCTTCCTTGCACGTCTCTCTAAATTTCAACTTAGCGATAATGCGGATTGCTTGTTTTTGCAGCTTGAACACTCTCAGGAATTGATTGTTTGCACAAGCTCCCCACAACACCAGCCCGTAAGTGAGGTGGGGGTAAATCAAGCCATAATACGCCATCATCAGAACTTGAGTCGGGCAGTATTTGGCTAGAGACCTCAAAACATAAATGCCTGAGGCCAATTTGGAGCAAACGTGGTCGATGTCATCGTTCCAAGTCAACCCTCGATCTAGGTATATTCCCAGGAATTTCGAACAATATACTTCTTCCAGCATAGTGTCAGCCAACATAACAGCTGGCTCATCATGACTATCTACTGGTCGTAAAGCAAAATTTATAAAATTGGATTTTGCAGAATTTGTTTTAAGATTGAGGCTGTTAAAATTTTGGACACAGTTGTTAATTTCAACAAAACTATGCTGTTCCAAAGTCAATTTTGATGTGCAGAAGTGATGAACCTACATCATTGACATAGTTCAGGAAGAGAATTGGACTGAGAATTGAGCCCTGTGGGACACCATAACTCAGGTGAATTGGTTCAGATAATTTATTTGAGATCTGGACAATTTGAGTTCTATGGCTTAGAAATGATCTGAGCCACTGGAGAGGCACGCCTCGGATGCCATGAGATTCAAGTTTGTCAAGCATTGTAACATGGTCAACACAGTCGAATGGTTTCGATAAGTCCAGGAACACACTTAATGTGTGATCCCGACGTTCTAGTCCCTCTACAACCATGTCGACAAGATTTACAACTGCGTCTATTGTCGAATGCCCTTCCTGAAGCCAAACTGGTCTTCCGATAGCTGGTTGTGTTTATATTCCTTTTCTTACCTAATATAGATAGGTATTTCATGGAAGTACGGCTTGTATTTCGTCCTCGAGAACAAATATAACCTCACATATATAGTATAGACCTCTAGACTACCTTTATTGTGTATTGTATTGTGTGTATTTATACACCGTTTATTACGATGATGTTAGTTCATGTAGCACCTGAATCATTAGAAAATATTAAAAAGAGCAATAGGTGTATAATAAGTATAAAGTCACAAATTCCAATTTATATCGTTAGTGTTATAAATTATAGATTATATTTACCCGTTTTAAGTTAGTGCTAATGTCTATTAAATGATTCTTGTTTAGTTCGGTAAATTAAAAAAATTAAGATCACATTTTTATTAAAATATCTCAATTTTTAATATTGAGGTGAATAATACCTCTCAAGACAATGCATTGCAGAGTTGGTGTAAGTTAAAAAGACTTCCTTGGTCAGCCAACTACTCGATAAAATATAGCTTAATATCTTTATATCTAATAGCCACAGAGGATCTCTAAAGTTGTCGTTTATCTTTCAGTCGGCTCGTATAACGCAAATATTATTTATCTGGTTTAATGCACACTGATCACTTTTGTAGAAAACCAAATTGTAATCAGAACGCTGTTATAACGCATGTTCAATACAACGAAGCATGTAAAATCGCCAGTTCTCGCTGCTATAATAAATAACACTCAACACTCGGTATTAATTAAAGACAAGAACGAGTAAATAGTAACAAAACAGATTTATACATTTTTGCTTACTAATACTAAATGTGTTATGGTATTTCATTTTGAAATTATTATCTTTGAAAAACTTTTAGATAACATCAAAATTAGATAATGATAGTGAAATTGTCTTGAATAGCAATGTTTACTGTCCCTGAGTAGTTATCCTGGCTTGATATTTTCGGAACTGCTTTTATGAAAGCGACTGGTATGATTATTAATTAACATACAAGAAGACATATATTAACAAACACAATATTTGCGCTTTTTAAAATAGTAACGTAATAACAAGTAAAATTAAACTAGAAATCATAATCGGGTGTATTAAAGCCAAAGGTGAAATTATAAAAATATGTTCAAAAATGTTGTAATCTGAGAAGTATTTAAGTTTAATGTTTAATACTGTCCCGTATTATTTGACCATTTAATGCGACATAAGTATCTAATTATAATAGCCTACTTTTTCAGTACTGTGCAATATAAGACATGCGGTATTAAATAGAGCGTTCCCAAGGATTAGCGTATAGAACAAGACTGAGAGAGAACAGGCGAAAAAGAAGAGTTCATGTGTAAGCTCCCTGCAGGACCATCAGCTACACCACCACACACACTTCGTCAGTAGCTTAAATTGTTTTCGAGATTTATCCCTGATTGATAGGCAAAGATATTATTCAGTAAATTAAAACGAATTAATATATAATTCCACCGTATATAAAAAAGACTC
>NW_025780921.1:0-45794 GCF_021130785.1 Homalodisca vitripennis | reverse complement strand
TTTGGGAAAAAAACCGGAAGGTTCAAAACAGAGAGCTGGTGGAGGGTCGGTAAGAGTGAGGGCAAGGTGAACCTCAGTAGGAGGCCTTGATTATAGATCCTCTAGATATGTCATCCGTATGGGACGCGTGTGACTAGCCAGTGTACCCTATGAACACACACACACACACACACACACACACACACACACACACACACACACATATATATATATTCAAATATATAGCTTCCACCATTAGGAGCCATAAGGATTTCGGAAGGTTCAAAACAGAGAGCTGGTGGAGGGTCGGTAAGAGTGAGGGCAGGTGAACCTCAGTAGGAGCCTTGATTATTAGTATCCTCTAGATATGTCATCCGTATGGGACGCGTGTGACTAGCCAGTGTACCCATGAATACACACACATATATATATATTCAAATATATAGCTTCCACCATTAGGAGCCATAAGGATTTCCGGGAAGGTTTCAAAACAGCGAGCTGGTGGAGGGTTGGTAAGAGTGAGGGCAGGTGGAACCTTCATTTTAATTTATCTTCAAAATTCAATGTTATTCTGTTACTAACTTCTGTACTTTTACTTTAAATATCAACAATATTTGTATTATAATAATTCTTCTGTGTTAGAGAATATTAGCTATTCTTCAGTGTAAGAGAATATTAAAGATATTCTTCAGTGTTAGAAAATATTAACATTTTCTTCTTCAGTGTTAGATAATTAAATTGCTGAAAGCATCCCCAGGTTCGATGATGATTAGCAAGAAACAACTTTAAACACTTTCAAAGGCTTTATAATCGTTACCACACTACTACAGATCAACTGAGGACGGGAGGTATGGCACGTTCTACCTCACCCCACCTCTTCAACTTCGTTATCAAACTCTCCCATCAGCGATGCGCGCCTCGGTGATAGAAAGTCTTTTTTTTTTGTACTGTTCTAGTCCTTATCATTCTTCTGGGCCTACTCCATTCCACCGGTAATCCAGTTACCCCAAAAATTACTATTTAATACAATCGGTACAATCACCCACGCTCAAAAACTGGCATTACCGTGGAAGAGTCCTACTAAAAAAATTCTTGTCTGTTACTTTAAACACATTCAACTACAAACACATTCACCACATTACTATTTACATACAATTGTATCAAATCTTAAAACTAACGAAGCTCCAGAGGGTGCTGAGTGGAACCATAGTAGGGCGCTGACACCCCCGAGTGCGCCGCTCGGTACGCCTTCTGGCCTTATCCTACAGGACGAAACAGCTGGCCCATTGTTTGATTTCCTGGACACACAGGAATTCTCCTATTCTTTTAAAATCTAAGTTTAAAACAGTTTCCTCTCACTTTCATCATTTTCCAAGTACACCAGTAATATAATATCTCCTTGCATTATTGGTTTTTATTTCCTTTTTATTTACCTGAAATTGATTAGTGCACATACTGCAAGTAATTTATAAAACTTTTTAATTAACTTCACTCTGATTTTTACTATACACAAAGTCCACATTATATTATAATTCTATTTACATTTCCCATTAAACATTTATTGATAATTATAATATTAACGGCCGGAGCGGAAAAATACGAGTTTGCGTTATTAACTTATTAGAATCGTCCTATAGAACAAAAAAAAGTATAAGGTTTGATGGGTAGGAAATGAGAAATAACGAAGTTCTAGAGCATAAAAAATTAAACAACTATTCTCGCGCGGAGTAATATTTCCATGTTCTACATCCACATCGAGCGTCACGTGACCTTTTGTGACCATGATTCAACCTCGTGATGACGTCATCGGTTGCGCCGCCATCTTTGCAAACGTAAATGAAAAATAATACTGAAATGAGCAGTATTTTGATCCAAATGAACAATGCTTTTCTTAATTTCGAGCTACAAATTAATTACTTGTAATCGAAATGAGACGAGTGCCTCCGACCATCCGGGTGCTGCCCCGCGCTGATGTCAATGAAAGAAAAAACATCCCTCGAGATAGTACCTATCAGTAAAATATCAAATTATATAGGGGCTGATCAGAAATATAAATTGAAATGTAATGCAAAGGCAATTATGTAAAGTGAAAAAACTTAATAAATCATGAAAAACTCTAACATAAATATATAGATGGATATTAAACAAAGAACACTTATCATTAGTGTTTTGGGCGGATATAGCTGAGCAGCAGCAGCAACAAAAAAGTGGATGTTTTAAAATTGCAACATTTAAAACTTTTTTTTACTACCGTACTTTTTCTAATTTTCCTATCGCAACGAAACAACAAAGTCTCCCAGTTTAAAAACAACACGCGACCGCACGACGAACAAATACACTCATTATTAAAAATTCCATGTTCAATTAAAAAGGAAATAATTTCGTTTCGGTTAAAACGTAAACTCTTTACGTGCCCTACTAAACACTCCGACACACACAATTCACTAGGGTTGGTCGAACTAGTGAATGGTTGATTCATATTGTAACGTACGCACTCAATCCAACCTACTGAACACGATATCTTGGGAAGCAGCACTGACTCATGCCCCGGGGAACTCAGATAACAGATACGTTATCAGGCTGCTATCAGTCCCGGCAGCAGATAATATTCAAGTAAACAGATTATCCAGACACAACACACAAACTGACCATTAAAACATTTATAACTTAACTACTTATGAATATACCCTCTAAAATCATGTTATTTGTCATTTGCACCCCATAATACTATATATATTTTTTGTTCAGAAGGGTGAGCAGAATACGTTGATAACGTCAAATTCGTGATTTGCCGCCCCGGCCTTTTATCTTATAGCTACCCATTTATAACCAAATATATGGTTCGTTGCGTGCGACAGTTTTGCCAAGACCGTCTTTGCTGCTTCTCCAATCTCCTGACAATGATGTCCGAAGTAGAGTTGCTCGCATACGTGCAATCCCAGGTAATTGTGCACGCTCACCCGCTCTACACTGGCGGGCCCCGCACGGATGCGGGGTGGCCGCTCAGGATCGAGTCATCCTTTCAGCATGCTCATCTTTGTCTTTGCCGGCGCAAAGGTCAGCATCATACGCCCGCCCCACTCCAAGGCGGTACGCATGGCTGTGTTTGCTCTAATTTCCAGTTCTGGTATTGACCGGCCTTCTATCAGAAGTAACCCGTCATCGGCGTACGCGTACGCCTCCAAGGATTGAGCCTTGTGGACAGCCTTTCGTAAGTTCCTTTCGGATCGTCCTCGTTCGAAGTACGAGCGATCCGATTCTGTTACGTAAGTAACTCTGCACTACGCGGTGCAAGTTTCTTTGGGCAATGCAGGCGCCTGAGTTTCCAGAGTATACCTGGCCACCAGGCGCTGTCAAAGGCCCCGGAGATGTCGAGTTAGACCGCCAAGACGTATCTTTCACGTGATTCTCGAACGTGAGAGATCACGCTACGGAGTGCGTCCTACGTCCCCACTCCAGCAAGGAAGCCAAACTGCCTTTCAGAAAGGCGTAGTTGCTCAGGAAGTTCGTCTAGCCAGGACGTAAGACTCCGGCTATTAGTTTTTCCGCCATTTTAGCCATAACGAGCGCTAGCCTCAACCGCATCAACGATGCGGTCGTGCCGCGCTATCCTGGGCCCTCGACCAGCAGGGCATTCACCAATTATGTGCCCGAGAGTTTCCGGCTTGGCGGAGCATCTCCTGCATAAGATGTTGTCAGCAGGAGATGCCCTGGCAAAAACATTCGCACGTTGGAAAGGTGTTTGTACGAATTTTGATCAGATCGATAATTTCGCCCGGGTACAGCTCTCCCTCCGACCACAACCACTTGTTGCCGAGCTTATTTTGCCGGAAACAAGCCGCTCCCTTACCCTGGCTTTCCAAACTGGAAAAGGTGAGAAAGTCTGTGTCTCGGAGCTTAGATTTGATGGCAATAACAACGCGCGAACATTGGCGGCCCTCACGAGGTCGACCAACCGCGGCACGCCCAGACGCCCATCAGCCCTCCGCATGTGAACATAGCTAGATGCCATTGGAGCATAGTCTGAACCAGAGACCAATTCCAGAGAAGGTATCCAATTCCCAACGGGCGACCAAACCAGGCGGGTCCGCAATAAGTCTATAAAAGAAAGCTGGGAGAATGTAGTTGCAGAGCAGGATCTTCTGCATTGGCTTCAGGGAAAGCCCTGGAACACATGGTCGCAGCATCCCTGATGGAAGAGAAGGCATTGGAATTGCTGAGCCCCCGATGCACCGTAAAAAAGGCTCCCAAGTATGAAAAGGGCTCATCGATTCCGAAGTAGCGGAGCGGGACCCGATCCAGGAGTACCCCGAGGGGCTCCTGAACCCAGGTCTTCGCACGTCTCCTAACAAAAAAAACCACCACACTTCGGAAACAGATAGCTCCATGTTAACTGATGAAAAAAAGCGGATACAATGTCAAGAAGGGTTTGGAGCTCAGCATCATCGGACCCCATAAGGATGAGGTCATCAGCAAAGGCCAGGACAGGAACCCTGTGCTCATCCAAAGTAAACCCCAAGCCAGAGCTCGCAAGTTCAACTAAATCGATGACAATGTTAAAAAGCAATGGTGAGAGAGGATCCTCCTGCTTAACCCCCGCCGATTTCCACCATTGAACCCTTCACAGTTCTTAAAAGAGGTGGACGCATTCCGGTAGATGGAGGAGATATCATCAATGAGCACCTCAGGGACTGACCTACCCCTAAGGGCCCTAAAGATAGCCTCATGAGGAACACTATCGAAGGCCTTGCTCACATCAAGCTGAGCACATGCGACAGAAGACAACTTGCCCCTACGAATGCATTCACGGAAGAGAAAAACATTGCCGAAGCAACCGTTCCCCTCCACGAAGCCCTTCTGCGTCACAGATAGCCGTACCAGCCGCCGGACACGGGCCTCAACAAGGGCGCCGAATATCCTCGCAAGGGCCGAGCCAACGGTAATGGGCCGCCACCCAAAAGCCACTGACAGGTCCTTCCCAGATTTGGGGATCATGGTCGTAGAGTTAACACACCAGCCAGACGGATATTGCCCTGTACTTAGAAGAAGATTGAACAGACCTGCCAGCAGATTTTTCAATACCTGGAACGCCAAGAAGATGCCTTTTTCGTATGGAATCTGGACCAGGAGCCGAACCGGGCCTCATGCCTCTAATGCGACCTCTCGCGAAGGAACCGGGCAATCCAGTGAATCTCATTCCCAGGAGGCGGATCAAAAACGACACAGACCAGGGGAGTCCCACAGAGCAGAGTATACCCCCCTGATCTCCTCAGATGGCGGACTGGGCGAGTCAGTCAGGGAACAGACCGGAAGCCCGGCCCTGGCACACTCGGCCAACCTAGCTGGAAATTTGCGATAAAAACTCTTGTGTACATGCATAAAATCCGCCTTCTAATTACGTCCCTAGTGCGTCCACGCCTAACCGGGCGACGCCGAACAGGGACTCGGTGAGAGATTCGCTGATTCTATCAACAAAAGCGTCAATCCACTCCAAGTTAGGAGAAACCACAGAAGACCAATGCTCCCTGAGCTCCAGAGCCAACTCATGAGTTGGCTCCTCCCTCAGCAAGAACTCCCTAATACCAGTGCTCCACCCCCCATTAATATCCCCACCCCCAATCACAGGGGCGACCCCGTCGCCAGGGAGGCCCACAGGAGCAGGGGGTGGCACCTGAACATCGGCCAGCCCTTCACCAACGGCCCGGACCGATATCAGGCTGGTCAACAGCCCTCAACCGACCAGACCGCACCAGAGAGGCAACCTTGTCAATTTATTTACCAATTTGACCTTAGAGAAAGTAATAGAGTCACTAGAGCTAGTCAACAGATAGTTTTAAGAGTTCCTTTCTTAACTAAAGAATCAAGTAGACACCAGTTTTGCTATTTGGGTCCCAGAATATATAATAACTTCCTGCTGCACTATGGCGATAGAATTATGTTTGAAAAAAAACCCAAGGTAAAGATGAAAGCACTTGAATATTTGAAAAGTATGCCAGTTGAATAAACCTAAAGTATTGTTAAATTGTTGTCTTGATCCAAATTGTTTTTGTTATACGTGCTTCTCTATTTATTTTTTCTTGTTATGCTTGTGTTTGTTATATTTTGTATATTTTATATTTGTTATGCTTTGTATATTTGTTATATTTTGTATATTTGTTATATTTAGTATATTTGATATTTATATATTTTATGTATTTGTTATAGTTAATATAGTTAAGTGTTATAGTAATTATATAAAGGATATAGACTGCTTAGCCTGTACCGCTTGTGCCTCATAGTGGTAAACATTCATAGTATGTGGTGTTGTAGTATTGAGCTTGATGTTAGCATTTAAAATGTAAGAAAAAAAACCAACTGCACTCCCGCACGCGCATGCTGCGCATTGGGAGAATATTGTTTATTTGTATTATATGAAAATTTTTTGAATAAAATGTTTTGAACTTGAACTTGAACTTGAACTTGAACTTGTCTCTATATGTTTAATAGACCTTCCAGGGAAGATTGGGACGAGTGCAGCAGCGTAACGACCAAGAGGCGGAACACCACCTAACTCATGAATCAAACGCAAAGTATCTTCTTCTGACCATTCATAAGGTCCCAAGGGCCGATCCGGGCGTTGTGGAGGCGCCATTCTCTCCATATTTCTAACCGCGGGATGCCGATGTCGCTTATGCTGCGACAGGCCAAATTGAGAAACAAAACTCCTACCGCACTCAGTATAAAAGAAATCACCATCGGCGACCTCCACAGGACCCCTACACCGACCCAGATGGCAAAGAGACGCGTGGACGCCACCAAACGTGCGCGAGCAATTCCCACACCGGAAAGAGACGGGAACCCCAGGATGCTGCTCCGCATAGTGCTTTGCAATCAACCCGGGCCGCTCAAACTAGTGAAGACAACTACCACACGCAGAAGGTCTCCAAGGAACAATAAATACATCACCAACACCAACTAATTCAGCGAGAGCCCCCGGTCCACCAGCATCCAAATCCCTAACAGGTTCAGCCATAGTGTATTCTTTTCATCATAGCGTCCACCCCCCGAAGATAGGTATCGCAGTCACCAGACCCAGGAGCATGATCGTGGCGAAGCCGCCTAGCCTTGCACGGGACACAAACTGCTGGCTTAGCCTTATCAGGGCAAGCCTCATGCGAATGTCCCCCTCCCCCTACAATGCCTACACACCTCCTTACCCCTACAGAATTTTGAAACCATTTATTACAGCTAACCATATATAAACCAAAAATTAACTGATGTGGACTCATTTTTGTTGCTTCAGACTCACTACAATTAATTGTTTGCTGAATACTAGTCAACTCTGTATCCCATTTTTGTTGGTGTTTAGAAAAATAAATTTTTAACATTTGTTTCAAGGTTCTTAACTGTCTTTCTGATTTATTTGCCCTAGGCACGTAGGGTTGTAATAAACTGATGCACTATACCCCTATTAAACAAATAGATCTTGAGTTCCACACTTTTAAAACATTTTTCATTGTCAGAGACTAAATATTTGCAATATCCAAAGTTTTAAACACAATATTGTCCAGGATTTTAATTACAGATGTACCTTTGGCATCTTTGACTGCATACAACCATACAAACTTGCTATGGTCATCCATAATTATTAAAACATTGGTTGTTCTGCATTTTACTTCTTACAAGTGGACCAAAATAATCAATATAAAGTCTTTCCATTGGTTTCTCACTTACATTAGACACTAACTTACCAAAATACTTTCTACTAGGCTTTGCTACATAGTTCACATTTACTTAATCTGTCTTTAATTTCATTTGCTAAGTTAGGTCGGTAGAACATTTCACTAATTTTTCTATTATCCTAATTATCCATTTGCATTATGATAATTTGCAAATACCATGTCCACAAGTTGATAAGGCAGGTACACTCTACCTTTACTATTGTTCTTGGCCATATACATTACAAACTCCCTTACTTAAATAAAACGTTTCATTGTTATCACCATTGTTGATACTTAATCTAATATTTACAATTTCTGGGTCCTCACTCTGGTGATTTTTAATCTCATTAAACGCTAATGGACAGTTTTTTCAAGTTATCTATATTACAGCACTCTTCATTGTTGACATTTTTGTAAGATTTCTTACCATTCTTCATAATTACTACCTTACTTACTGGACTATTTACATTTTGACTTTCATTCACTTTGTCACTGTAATATTGGAATTCCTCGAATTCACACAGTTCCTCATTATTGTTTTTACTTTCAAACACTCTTGACAAGTAGTCAGCTACAGCATTGTCCTTACTTATCAAATGCTTAATGTCGAATGGTAGGCTTAAAATAGTGGCAACCTATCTTGAAAACTTACTAAGCTTTCTGAAGTGGAACAACACCCACGCCAAAGCGTTGTTATCCGTGACCAAAGTGAACTTTTTGATTTCTAAGTAGCTTGGGAACTTATTTATAGACCATACAACAGATAAGGTGTGTTCCTTTTGATATACAGTAAGATTTATTCGCTCAGTCTCACTGATTTTTTTTTTAAATAAGCAACAGGCTTATTTTCACCGTTTACATTTTGCATCAGACAACTACCTGCTGCTTTCTCAGATGCATCACAATACTGTATAAATCGCTCATTGTAGTTTGGTATAGCTAACACTGGTGGGTTAGTTATACATTGTTTTAAGTTTTCAAAGTTTGCTTGGCACTCTTCAGTCCACATAAATTAATATTATTTTTCCTTAAATCATTTAGGCAGGCAGCATATTTTGCATACACTTGTATGAACTTACTGCAGTAACTTACTGCTCCAATAAATCTACTCACTTCTTTTGCATTCTTCGGTGGCTCACAATCCGTTATGGCTTTTGTTCTGTCCTGGTCTATTTTTATTTCATCTTTACTTTATCAGGTGTCCAAGGAACTTTATCTCCTTACACGCAAACCTCACTTTTGCAGGGTTGACAGTCAGGCCATGTTCTGAAAGTCTTTGTACCACGCTTCTTAAATGTACCATATGTTTTTCAATGTTTTTACTATAAATTACTAAGACGTCTACAAAGTTCATAACATATTTGTACTTCATACCATCAAGTACCTTATTCAAGTAGGAGCTCATTACACCAGAACCTAGATGCAAACCATATGGCACTCTTTGGAACTCATAGCAAGCAAATGGAGTCACAAAACCTGTCAAGTGCTAACTTTCCTCACTGATTTTTAATTGGTAAAAGCTGTTTGTTAGGTCCAATGTACTGCACACACTTGCACCTTGCAAATAATGATAAGTTTCTTGCACATCACCTATCGGGTACTCAACTCTCTTTTAATTTTGCATTTAACTTTGAATAGTTCACAACCATTCTTTATTTATTAGTGCCTGGTTTATTTACCAAAAATTTAGGACTAGCATAGTTTGATTCACTAGGCCTAATTATATCTTGCTTTAACAGGTCGTTAATAATGTTTCTTAATTAATTTAATTTAGGTGGTGACATAAGATAGGGTCTCTCTCTAACTGGTTCTTTATCACTTACCTCCAGTGTAACTTCATAGTCAATAGCCTTACCTATTTTAGTTGTGAAGACTTCAGGAAAATCTTTCTATAGTTTCTTACACCTTCTATAGATTGATAGCAACCAATTTTTATATTTGTATTTACATTACTATTGACTATAGTGGCATTTTCAAATAGCTCTATCTTATTTTCTGGCTTGAAATTAAAGTAGCTGCTATCTTTGTTCAAGTCCAACACAAGACCTGTTTGCTTCATAAAGTCAGCTCCAAGTATAACATCCCATGCAAGGTTCTTGGCAATTACAAACTTTATCTTCCAAGTGTACTCATCTATTTTTATAACTATTTGACACTCACCTGTTAACTCAATATTTGAACTGTCTGCACTAGCACATTTTATTTCGGTGGCTTTGGACTTATTTACTAACTTCTTAAGTAATAATTGTTCATAGTGCTTCTCACTCATCAAGGTTAGGCTGCTTCCAGAATCCACAAGTGCTTTACTACTATTATTTTTGCCATAATTCAACTTTACTACTGGTAGTGCGCTTAAATAGTTGCTGCTTCTTAATGTGTCCACTTTATTCAACTTTAACTGGGGAGAGATCCGATTAGTTTGCTCCTCTCCCCGATTTACAAGTTTTAGGCTTTTCAGGACTCATTTTATTTACTTGAAATCTAGGAACAACTTCCTTCTTGTTTTTAAAACAATCCTTAGCATAGTGACCCATCTTACCACATACATAACACTTCTTCGTTCCATTGTTGACATTTGAGGTTAAGGTTGGCTTTGAGGTTATTTTTACAAACCCTTTGTTTAACTTCCAGCTGTCGTCTGTTTTTGAGGTTATGTTTGGTCTTGAGGTTATGTTTGACTCTCTTACCTTGTTTTCCTCGTAATATACATTCTGCTCTTGTATATATAGCTGGTCCAGGTCCTCAAAGTTTTTCGGATTGTCACAAAATACTAGTCTTGCAAAATAAATTAGGTGCAATACCATCCTTTATAATGTCAACAATCTCCTTCTCGGTGTAGTCTTACTGTAGAAGCTTTAGCGATCTCCTTAATACTACTAATATAACTACTTAACCTTTCGTTATATTTTTGTGCTCTATGTACAAGATCCCTCTTCAAGCTTTCCTTTTTTCCCATAGGCACAAAGAAATTCATCAGAATTTTATGAATCTCAACAATACTCTTGCCACTTACCTTGTATTCCAGTAACTTTTGGTACAATTGCGACGAAACTGAATTTGGAACGACTGGGTCCTAAATATTAAACGAGGTCGTGAAACGTTGATTGGAAGGTAGGGCCCACGATATTAACACCAAAACACCGTGCCGGTTCGTCGAGGGAGCGGGCAGCGAGCTTTGATCATAAAAACTCCGACCACAGAAACTCTAAGATGTCCTCGCCCTACGGAAGCCAGAAGAGAAGAGAGCAAGAAAACCTAAAACCTAATTTATCCTATTCAATGGCTCACAGATTGACGCGAAATTGAGAATAAATTTAGAATACAAGTCACACATTCCGAGAAACCTGCTAACCTGCTTAGTATTTTTGGATTGAGGGTAGTTGTCGATAGGGCGAGTTCTATTTGGGTTGATGGTAACTTTCCCATCTTATGAGAGGCAATGACCATCTTTTTCTGGGTTAACTGTTAACCCTGCCCTACTAAGTCGGTTAAGGACTAAATTAAGATGTCTTTGGTGATCTTCCAGATTTTCAGAAAAAATTACAAGATCGTCGAAATAGCAGAACAAAAAACCAAATTTCACATCACCAAAGATTTTATTTATCAACTGAGTCAGTATCATGCTACCACTAGCTAGACCAAAAAGGGAGGTAATTGTATTCCCATTGGCCAGTGCTTGTGGCAAATGAAGTGTACTTCTTGGAAGCCTCGTCAAGTGGTATCTGGTTGTAAGCGGACACCAAGTCTAACATAGAAAAGACCTTAGCCTTGCCTAGAAATTGGAAAGAAGACTCTACCGTAGGCATCTGGGTAGAATCGAGCTCCAAGACATTGTTTAAGGCGCGGAAGTCAACCACCAGGCGTGAAGAACCTCCCTTTTTTGGTACTAAAAATGCTGGACTTGAGTAAGGGGAAGTAGAAGGTCTAATAAACGCCTTTCTCCAGAAGGCCTTCGATATGCTCACGAATCAAAGCCATTTTGGGGGGAGCATAATGATACGGACGGCACCTGAACGGCTTGTCCGACTTGACAGTGATAGAATAAGTCAATAGGTTAGTTTTACCTAACTGTTTGGTCAGTTTCGGGAAAACACTGCAGAATATTTTTAAATGCCTGAACTTGGTAACTATCAAGCCTCTCTCCAAAGATTGGGCCTAAACTATCTTCCTCTGCCTGATCGTCCTCTTGATTTTCGGCTATAACTAGTGAAGTGTCAAGGGGAAAAAGACACCTGGCGTTGAGCCGCATTAATGCTCATTTCAGAGGCCTGAATGAAGTCGAGTCCAATCAAAACAGGAAACTGGTAAGTTGTTAGCAACAAGAAATGGGAAAGTCCAAGAGAAACAAGCGAATTTAAAATGAATATGGGCCAAAAATTGAAAAGAGACATCTGAACCATTTGCGGCTGTAGCCGTCAACGAAGTTTCTTCAACTTTCTTCACGACACCCTTGAGTTTAGAGTGAGCATGAAATACGCTTTTAGCCACTATAGACCTGGTAGAACCAGTATCAATCACAGCGGATGACTTAATGTTTGAAAAAGTAATTGGAATTTCTAGGGGGTTGACCTTGGGCAAAGCCGGAGCTAAAGGATTAATGGGCCTAGTTTTCTTGGGAAATGCCACCCTTTCAGCGAGTTCCCTTTTTGGAGTTTAAATTAACCGCAGGATTAGCGAAAACTATAATGATGGTTTTGATTATTCCTATTATAGGAAAACCTCCGTTCCTGATTAGGCCTACTATCGTTCCGTGGTAGCATAATGTCTTGCAATTGATTAGGATTAGAAACTTGGGGGTTCGGCTATGATTTGGAGCATTGTCATAGCCATTTTCCCTTACTTGGCCCTGCCTATAATTATTGGGCTGAGAATAAAAATTTTGGTAAGGTCTACCATTATTGTAAGGCCAGTTTCCTTGCCTTTGGTTACCTCCAAATGAATGGTTTGGATAAAACGTGCTATAGGGGGTTCTCTTAGCGGTGCCTCGATCGAAAGTTCTACCTGAACCACGGTAAAATGTTCTGTTGTTATCTCGGTTATTTCGAAAAAGCTGCTCAGCGTAATGTAAATTAGTACTGTCATATGTAACATTTTGATTAGAATCTATTGCAGCTTCCTGAGATTCAGACTTGCCACACCCTAACGGTGCTTGAACACTGTTGACCGTCAAGCTCTCAATCATACTCGTAGATACCATATTTTTCAGTTGTTTGTACTGTGGTAGGGGCTTGAAGCCCTGCAAAAGCTGCCCTAGTATGAGGGTTGAGACCGGTAAAAATAGTTGAAAAAATCTCAGCATCACTTATTTCTGGTCCAAGAATTTGGAAAATACTTACGATGTCAGTTAGATAATCTGCATAAGGTTCTGAGGGTCGCTGTTGTCTATACATGAGTTTAGACTGAATTTCTCTAATGGCCCTAGATGAGAAAAATGTAAGCCTAATTGTCTGTAGAGCATTCGGCCAGGTAGAGTCTGCACTAACGAGACCCATCCACACATCACGAAGTCTGCCTTCAGTGCGTGCCACAGCGTTTAATAGTATAGTTTTATCTGAACCTAAATTTAATTCTAATATCTTTTGGATTTTCTGTTAACTGAAATAAATCTGTACCAGAAGTAATAGGTACCTCTCTAAGCATATCTCGCAAAATTTTAGGGAACGAGACATCGTCCCTGTTATTTGGCCTATTATGGGTTGCCATTTCCTGAGCTACCGTCTTAGCAGTCGCTTCAATAGCATGTAAGGTCATGGTATGCAGACTCTTCACTAAACCACTAAGATCCACCGGCGTTACAGGGGACAGCACAGTGCAAGTTTCCACTTCGTCCTGTTTCATGCTTGGATCATCCACCAAATCATCCGTTACGGGTACCCTTGGTTTCATCCGCAGGTTCCTCTAAGTCACTCACGACCCCTTCGCTAGACCGAGCCACAAATTCATTTAGTTGCACACGCATGGCATCATGCTTATCCTTGGGTTTAATTCCCCATAGTTTGCATTGTTCGCGGGCTTCCTCAATAGTCAACTTTTTAATCCAAGACACAGTCTTTGGAATATTATTTAAGTCGAAGAACTTCATCTCGTAAAAAGTTCAATAACCAATAATAAATAAACACAAATCACAACAATCAAGTTAAACAATAAATGAATCAAAAACACATGATAGCATGGACAGAGATTCCACACAAACTAGAGAGCAGTAAAAAAAATATTCAGAAAAACATTAGGGCAATTTTACTGTGGTGTGTGCAAAAAGTACAAGTTAAAAAAAAACTATTAAAATTTATAGTGTTACAACAAAACCACGCTCTGCTACCAATTTGCGACGAAATTGTACACTGAATTTGGAACGACTGGGTCCTAAATATTAAACGAGGTCGTGAAACGTTGATTGGAAGGTAGGGCCCACGATATTAACACCAAAACACCGTACCGGTTCGTCGAGGGAGCGGGCAGCCAGCTTTGATCATAAAACTCCGACCACAGAAACTCTAAGTTGTCCTCGCCCTACGGAAGCCAGAAGAGAAGAGAGCAAGAAACCTAATTCCAGATATCTAGAAACCTGAAAAACTAGAACCAATCAAACAGGCAGAATTCCACAAAAAACATCTAGAAATAGAGATAAACCATCTGGAAAAACAGACGACTCGACCAGCTGTAGGGAAACAGCTCCCGGCCCGTCCAACGGCCAATAAAATAAAGTGGCAAACGCCACACAATGGCCCATTATGCTAGTATTTAACACTTCACTATCATTTAGTGGAGTTTCAGATACCAATTGTTACATAACGTGAAGGTAATCCAACAACTCAAATACATTTTAGCCGTTAGTCGGTTTAAATGCTTTTAGGTATCTTTCAACAGGATTCTGCAGTTTAGCAAAACTAGCAGACATCCCACTAGCTACTTGCAGTGTAGGGACAGTCTCTTCAGTAAACTTATCTATAGGTTTTTGGTTTAAATGCTCATTTAAGACTTCCTCTTCTACACTAAAGTTCAACAAACTTTCATTTACTGCTAATACATCCTCAGATGTCAACTTACTTCACTAACAAGTTTCTTGACTTCTTTTACGTTGTTTACTAAAGTTTCCAAAAACAATCTTACTTTCGGGAATAACCTTGAAAATTTTATACAGATTGTCTATTCTGGTTGAGTAGTGGTTAAACTTGACATTGCAACGCACCAACTCAACTTTACTTGTACTTTCATCATGCTCGCTTGCCTTAATATTTAATAATTCTACTTGATTAGAGATGTGACTTACTTCTGCTGGAAATGACAATACTTCTTTTAAATTAGCATAGTTTCCTTTAACTTTAGCACAGACCTTAAAGTCTTCCTAAGTTCGGCTACATTGCCATCAGTATTGTCAATACCTCTGAACCTCAACATGTGCAGACTCCATGTTGAATAATAAAAATCAAATCAAAACTTCTTAAAAAAAACAAATCTTCAAATAACAGTTCACAAAGAAAAATATACAAATACAAAGTCAATTGAGGTTATGTTTATTGTTTACAAAACTATTGTAAACAATCAAGATAGCGGACTGGTAGCACTGACTTCCTGTTCTTGTAATAGTTACAGGAAAATACACGCAGGTCAAATCGTGCACAACAAGTCTTGCAATCGTGTTCTTACACGAAAATCAAACACGTTCAGTCCTTTACTCTCTCTCTAGTTTTTCTTCACTTCAAAACTAATTAGCACTTTAAAACTAGTAAGCAGTTTAAAACTTTTAAGCAGATTGGCGCACTTATTATGTACAGTTTTACTGGCACATGAGGGGTTAGCTTTGAAATTTAAGTTTTGTGAAGGTTCACAAAATCTTCTGAAATTAATACAGTTCAAACTAAAATAAAACTTCTTCTTGAAAATAATCACTGGATTTAAAATTAAAATAAAAACTTCTTGATGACTTTTAAGTTCAAACTTGCAATATATTCGTCACTCAAAAAAATGTACAAAGTTCTCACAGCTTGTCTTACATTCAATTTTCAAAATTCAAAACTTTCACACTCTAATCTCATCTGGCAATTCTTCACTTTAATTTATCTTCAAAATTCAATGTTATTCTGTTACTAATTTCTTTACTTTACTTTAAATATCAACAATATTTGTATTATAAAAAATTCTTCTGTGTTAGAGAATATTAGATATTCTTCAGTGTAAGAGAACATTAAAGATATTCTTCAGTGTTAGAGAATATTATAATTTCCTTCTTCAGTGTTAGAGAATTACAATTTCCTTCTTCAGTGTTAGAGAATTAAATTGCTGAAAGCATCCGCAGGTTCGATGACGATTAGCAAGAAACAACTTTTAACACTTTCAAAGGCTTTATATCGTTACCACTACTACAGATCAACTGAGACGGGAGGTATGGCACGTCTACCTCACCCCACCTCTCAACTTCGTTATCAAACTCTCCCATCTGCGATGCGCGCCTCGCTGATAGAAGGCTTTTTTGTACTGTCCAGTCCTTATCACTCTTCTGGGCCTACTCCTTCCACCGGTAATCCAGTTACCCCAAAATTACTATTTAATACAATCGGTACACATGAATATATATATAATATATATACAGGGTGTCCAATGAAGAAACGGAGAAACTGTCAGGACTTGTTCTTACGGTAAAAATAATGAAAAAAGTTCACATACACATAGGTCTAGAAAACGCTTAGTTAGCGAGCTATACAGGGTGAAAGATTTCGCCCAGATTTCAGTGCCACCGTTAAAAGGGGAGCCCTATTAAATTATTTTGGGCGTTACTCAGGACGTAAAATTTAATGTATATTATGCAAAATGAACTGCAAAATTGAATAAAATTGGTACCAGACCTCTAGCTGCAGTAATTTTTAAGATATCTGAAGAAATACGCAAAATTCGGTGTCCAAAAACAAGTTTCATTTAGGTTTCAAGTAGATTAACTTTGTTAAATGTGTAACAAACACGTAAAATTCTATAACAAAACTTGTAAAGAATTAATTTCTTAAGATAATGATGTAAAATAAGCCAATAAGATTATAAATATTAAATATTACACTATACGTCTAAACAATAATATATAAACCTAAAAAATAAAACACTAATCATGTCTAACTATACCCAATCTGACAATTCTTCTGATATATAAAGATACATTTTCAATATTACATCTTATTATTACATCGCTAAACACTCATCCAGCGACCTGGAAAACGACCGTTTAGGAAATCCCTAACATCTGTTAGGTAGTGAGGTGGTGCTCCGTCTTGCTGGTAGTAGAAAGGAGCATCCTGTTGTTCATCTTCATCAATTTGAGGAATCAAAAAATTCTGCAACATATCAAGGTAAATGACAGCAGTGACAGTTCTCTCCATGAAGAAAAATGGCCCGTACACTTTAAATTTACTCATCGCACATTACACATTCACCTTTGGACTCTCCCGAACTCGTTCAAGGGATTCTCTTGGGTTATCGTTCCCCTAGATTCTGCAGCTATGGGTGTTCACTTTACCACTGATATGAAAGGTACTCTCATCACTGAAGATTATTGAGTTCAGGAATGTCTCATCTTCGCCAATTCGATCCAAAATTACAACAACAGAATTATCCACGAGCAGCTTTATCTAAATCAGTGATATGTTGTACCATCGTAAGTCTGAATGGTTTTAAGTGAAAACGTCTCCGTAGCACTCGCCAAACTGTCTTTTGTGGAATTCCAGTCTCCACAGCTGCACGCCGCGTTGATGTTTTAGGACTACGGGCAAAGGTTTCCCTGACCTGTCCGACAGTAGCATCATTATATTCCAAAAACCGCTGTGTTTGCCTGGCTGGCGCATGTCCTTCGATAACTCAAGCAGTGTTCTCAATAGTTAGGAATGAACTATTTTCTTGAGTAAAAAAGGTGGTGGCTGTTACACTCAGTCCCACAGTTCATCCAGGAGTTGTGATACCTTTTAACCCACTGTTTAGATTTAAGTAACATACGTTTTTCTATTCGGAGCACATGAATATTTTTTTTGGAATTGCTTCTCAAAAACAGAGAGGACCTAGTTCACATTATGTTTGTCTACTCCTATTGGATTATTCAATAAGAAATATTAAAAAAAATAATGTAAGCAAAATAAATACAGCAAGAAATGAGCCTTTTAAGACACATTATTAATATAGAAAAATTATTTATTTTCTTGAAAATATGTACAATAGTAAAATTATATAAACATCATTTATACCTTAAGCACAAAACAAACATTGCTCCTTAGTTGTAGACACAATTGACATGAAAATAAAAATAAAACAATGTAACTTTTTTGTTAAAGAAATATGAACATGTCTTTTTTTATATTAATACAACTAAGGTACATCAATAAACAAAATTCAAGAAAACAAAATAGGACCTCAAAAGGCAAGGAACTGCCTGTTTAGAGGCTCCAACTTTCTTAGAAAAACAAAAGAAAACAACACTCAAGCAAATGAAATTAACAAATAAATTCAAATACGATAAATCTTCCCATTTAAACTAAGCTTTAATAAAGCAAATTTGAATAAAAAACACATTATATAATTTTCAAAGTCTAAAGCTAATTCATTACATAAAATGCCATAAATATAAAATTATAACCATATCCAGTTATTATATCTTCCATATAGACTTAACGTTTGTACAGACTTAACCAACAATAAACTTAAAATTAATTATCAACTATTTATATTTACTAGAAAATCAACACTTTCAAAAGACAATAACCACATCTAAACAAAGTATAGTAAACATTTTTAACCTGAAGAAATACAGAAACAAGCTATCCAATCCAAATACAGAGAAATAATTCACTTATATTTATGGCAAGCAATATGCATATAAAAGTACCTTATATTAAAAAACTATGAGTATGTTTTGCGAAAGGGAATAAACGTAATCTGTCAAAAACTAATTAATAAACATAATCAGTCTGCAAATAGATTGTTTTTATACGTCATGTGTACAGATTCACTAGCAAGAAAATAGTACAGAAACAACCTAAGATATAATAAATCATTGTAAAGGGTTCACTTACCTTGCAACTATGGATCCCCAGATTTTGTCACCGTTTGTCTTCTGAACACACGCCATACGGACTGAGCAAGGTCACAAACACAACTGATTCTCAGAAGGAAGGGTAGGAGTAATGGCGGTAAATATCATCCCTTTTTCCTTCACCGACCGCATCCAAAGCTTCTTTCAATTTGGGGCTCGCCATAAGAGCCCAACTTCTCATTTCCGAATCAATATCAGGAACTGATCTAAGCAAAATGACTCTGTCATGCCAGTGCAATAGCTGCGATACCAGACTAGCTTTAGCCGAACCGGATAAGGGAAGCAACTCCAAATTAATTGCATCCTTTATTCCTCCTTTCTGATTTGGCAGAACTAAAATTCAGACATTTTGCAGATCAAATAAGAATTGCCAATTCCACCCGGTATCCTGCGGCTAAGGGCGGGCTCTTAATGAAAACCAAGAAATAAAACTAAATAGCATTTAAACTAAACTTAAAAACTAAATAACAAAATATAAACTATAATAACTGGCAAACAATAACAAATAAATTAATTAAGCAAATAGCAGGGTATCACAATTGTTTGACTAGTGGTATTTTGTCATCTCATCATAGAGGCCAGTTTTCCAGCAGAGCAGGAAAACCCTGGAATCAAATTTGTCTGCGACCACCCATTATGGAAGACTGCAGGAGGCAAGAGTTCCTCTCCTGGACCTCATCAGCGAGAGTGGGAAAATTAAACAGAATTAACAACAACAAAAATAACTTGAAAAGGAAATATTTCACTACAAGTTCTTCCTCTAACATTTCAGAAGTTCCTTGCCACTCTGAAAAGGACGTGCAGAGCGCTCTGAAACAGTACAGCCAGTACCTTCTGTAGCCACAAACGAACAACACTTACAAATGTATTATATAAAGACACTCATACAAGAGCAGGGGAGATAACTGGACTCATGACTATGAACCGGCTCAATATTTTCCACCGTCTGAAAAACGCGGTGAAAGATGCAGAAGGTAGTCAATATGGGTCATAAATAATTTTAAAGTAGACATAGTTAAGTGACACGTAACACAGAGATAGTGTCAGTACTCAGGTCACGTGATGCTAACACAGCTGACCAGCCATTATCTGTTATTAGCCCCGGTGGGTGGCGCCACCGTCACGTCATCCCCGTCCCGCTTGCCCCCTCCCCCCTCTCACCCATTCCACCCAGAGATTCTTAAATAATTTAAATTATAGAACTTCTACAGCGTGGATGTGGCTATTTACATGTACTACCATTGCAATCTTGGTAATATAGATACAACACAAAACTTTATACAAAAACTCTTTCCTTGTGTTAAAAAACCTAAAAAATATTTACACTTTAAGCTCTCTTTATCAAGAAAAATATAACTAAGTGCTAATCTTCTTAAAATAATAGTAATATACAGGATGTCCTATAAGAACAATGTGACCATGAAGAGTTGCTACCGAGTATATATCCATTTCTAGTATCCATTGCTGCATTACATTGACATAGTTTCAGTATCCATTGCTAGTTAATTGGTAGTTTTTTTAGGTTGGCAAACTTTGCAATTTCCTTCAAGACTATCTTCGTTTGCAAAAATATTGCCCACTGTGACCACACTCGAGTTTACTTCATCATCATCATCATGGATATCAATGTATTTATCCTCTGTTGTAGTTGGTGTTGTGGGCTGATAGAGGCTGAAGTAGCGCTCATTTTAGAGAAATGAGTTTTTCCAGACACCATATCTCTTCATTGTCAAAAATTCAGCTATTTGTTTGCTGCTGAAGTTCGCCTAATTGCTTGCCCAGCGTGGGTTTCTGAAGTTTTAGATTTAAGTAAACGGCAGCCTTTTTGGCAAAGCATCAGAACATTTTTGTAACCTCTTGGACGCTGCATACTTATAGTTAAAACTGTTAGTGAATCGTTTGTCTCGTTGTAAGCTGATGCGTCGTTGAAATTAAGTTCATCTGTCTTAGAAGTATGTTCTTCACTTTTAGTTTACATTTTGACCTGATATTTTTACAACTAATAATAAATACTTAACCAACACGAAAAATTCATACAAGAAGGTCCACCTCACAAAAGAAACAATTCACAACTTTAATTTTCGAGACATAAAAACATTAAATGCATATGAACACTTTCATACTTGTCTTCCAAAAATCGTAGTCTTAGTCCTGAACTACAACAATCAACTAACGACAATGTTGAAGAATTAATGCTAACTATACTTTGTGCTTAATGTGTAAAACTGTTACACTACGTGGGCACAACCTACCATAGTACAAGGTGGTATATGTAGAGCAACATTTTCGTTGATATTTGTATTCAAAGAACCCCTCAACACCTCAATAATAGTATAAATGGTTGCCTGTGTAATATTAAGGATATGTTGTTCTATGAGATGTTAAAAGAACATTATTCGTTCTGCTTTTTAATAAATTGATAATAAATTATAACACTTTTTCTTATTTATGGAAGCCGTACATACTAAATTTACATTAAATACATTAAAATTTAATGAAATAAAATATTTATGAACTTGTTTTGGTAAATAAACACAAAGGTCCTTTTATTAATATATTCTAGGAGAACTTCGTTTTACGAAACATATTGTAAACGATATATTTTCGTTGTTCTCTTTGACTTTTTCCCCTAGTACAAAGTGGTATATGCAGAAAAACCTCCCAGTAACTTATAATTGGTTGGTTCTAATCGAGAACCATACATCTGATTATCAACAAAAACAATTTACAACCAAGCCTATACATTGTACGCTGGAGATGTCTGAGATCGTAGTAAAAAACCTAGTTCACATGCAAGTTAAACTGTGGCAAGAGAACTTACACCCACTACGTATTGATATTGAATGAAAATAGGCCAGCTTATTGTAAAAATATATTTATTATGAACTGAAATGTTATCTGGGGGTGGGGCGAGTGATTCTAATGTTCTTTAGAACGTTCAGTACGACACGTAGTCGTTAACAATGCACTAGAAATGAATTCGCTTAAATATTTACGTCGACTGACAAGCTTCGATGTCAGTGTACTTGACTCGACATTGACTTTGGACATCAGAGCTCAACCGTTCGAACAAAAGTATCAAAGTCCAAGTGACGGGAAAAGTGAATAGAATTGAACTTGTACTCCAATTGGACTGAACATTTACGTTAAGGCGTGCGAGGTTTATCCCAGAAGACAGATTGTAGGCTACCAGTTCGCTAGAGAAAAGATTACTACGCGTTTCAATTATGTTATCATTTCTCCAAACATTTTGTACTAAGTAGATTGCAAAATTAATAATTACCAGTCAGGAGGATTGCGAAAACATACTGCATAAATAATTAATAGTACAGATTCCCCCTCATCCTCGCTAAACCAAATATTAAATCCAGAATAAAAATTAAAAAAAATTATTTCAGTGATACTTAAATAAAAAACAATTAAATTCGTCGGTAGCGCGGAAATCCCTCTTCCGACCATCATGATTCAACAAACTCACGATAGATATCAGGAGAATGATCTAAGCACAGCGCTGTACAATATCATCTTTTCTACCCAGCCGCCTAAAGTATTTTCCAGAAAGATTCACTGCACTCATAACTTTTCAGCGTACACTTCTCGTAATATTTCATATTCTCAAAAGGCTCAAATTTTCTTGAGAACTAAAATAACACAAAAGATACAACTCGTAAATTACAAAACTTCACGACAAAATATTATAACATAAACTGAATATTAGATGACATCCATACTTATCCTTCTAAAAATATATTTTTTAGTCCTGAAGTACAAATACTAATTAATGACAAAAAAAAAAACCTAATGCTAACTATACTTTGTGCTTATTGGGTAAATGTTTTACACTACGTGGGCACAACCTACCATAGTACAAGATGGTATATGTAGAGCAACATTCTCGGTAATATTTTTATTCAAAGACCCCCTCAACGCCTCAATAATAGTATGAATGTTTGCCTGTAAAATATTAAGCATACGTTGCTCTATGAGTTGAAAAAAAAACATTATTCTTTCTACTCTTGATAAATGTATAATAAATTAAAACACATTCTTTCATATTTATTGAAGCCGTCTATACGCCATTTATACTAAATACATAAAAAATATTATGAAATAAAATATTTATAAATTTGTTTTGGTAATTAAACTTAGTTTATACTATACTAATAAGTTATACTAATAAGATATTCTAGGAGAACTTTGTTTTGCGGAAAATGTGTAAAAGTTAAATATTTGCAAAAGATACATTTCACTGATAAGATAGCCTCCATATCTCCCTGATAAGATACCCCCTATATCTCCCTGATAACATCCTTCCTTTTACATATTCTCTCACCGGTGCCAGTTAAGCTATTAATTCTGAGTTTTGCCAAAATATCAAATCTTTAAACAGGCAGACATTACTAGCCATGCACTTTGCTGCCAAAGGACATTTTGTGTGACAACACAGCATAACACATCCTTTTACATAGAGGCTACATAGCCTACTAATAGTGCAGAATTTAAGCTGGGACGAATCTTTTTTAGCAAAAATGCTACTCAGACTCTTTAGCAAAACTAATTGTCCTGTATACTTAATTATTTATGGCATTGGTGTTCAGCTGTGAATACTGTTCGAAAAAAAACAGTCTAAAGATCTCTAATATTTTAGCCTTTAGAACCAATATTTTCTCGAATAAAAACTTGTAAGCTATTAATTCTGAATTGTGCAAAAATATCAAATTTTTAAGCAGGCAGACATTACTAGCCATGCACTTTGCTGCCAAAGGACATTTTGTGTGACAACACAGCATAACACATCCTTTTACATAGAGGCTACATAGCCTACTTATAGTGCAGAATTTAAGCTGGGACGAATCTTTTTAACAAAAATGCTACTCAGACTCTTTAGCAAAACTAATTGTCCTGTATACTTAATTATTTATGGCATTGGTTGTTCAGCTGTGAATACTGTTCGAAAAACAGTCTAAAGATCTCTAATATTTTAGCCTTTAGAACCAATATTTTCTCGAATAACATTTTAAAAACCTTTAATAATTAAAATGTCATTTTTGCGAAGAGGTTTAGTTAAAAGCAATCTATTTACAAAATAACATTTTTACTCAATATAAAAAATTATAATTCTTCTATCAAAATAAAATAATAATAATTATTATAATGATTGTTTTATAAAACAAGTTACTTTTCACATCAGTTTGTCTCTGTAAAACTAGTTTGGCTCTAGCAAACTAATCTCACTAGATCTGTAGCCTTCTTTGTTTTGTAAATATCAATATTTCAACCTCACTGATATTAATTCCTCTCTTTTATATGCTTATATTAGTTACGCTTAACCTTTTACGAATGCCTGTCATTCCAAATAAAATCTGACTAACATACGTCAGCCACGGCGCACAGCACTGCTGTCATAGCAACAAAGCGCTCGTGTGCATGTCAGCCACGGCGCACAGCACTGCTGTCATAGCAACAAAACGCTCGTGTGCATGTAAGCCACGGCGCACAGCACTGCTGTCATAGCAACAAAGCGCTCTTGTGCATGTCAGCCACGGCGCACAGCACTGCTGTCGTAGCAACAAAGCGCTCGTGTGCATGTCAGCCACGGCGCACAGCACTGCTGTCGTAGCAACAAAGCGCTCGTGTGCATGTCAGCCACGGCGCACAGCACTGCTGTCGTAGCAACAAAGCGCTCGTGTGCATGTAAGCCACGGCGCACAGCACTGCTGTCATAGCAACAAAAGCGCTCGTGTGCATATCAGCCACGGCGCACAACACTGCTGTCATCGCAGCAAAGCACTCGTGTGCATGACAGCCACGGCGCACAGCACTGCTGTCATAGTAACAAAGCATGGGCGTCGTTGGACACTACTGACTCCCTCGCATCATTGACTGCCAGAGGAAACCGTAATACTTTAAATATATTAGACCATCGTTCATCTCCCAACATCTTTTCTCATACGGGCCTTGAACTTCGAATAGGAGGTAAAGATTAATAATTCAATTTCAATATTGCAGTTTAGTATTAAAGCGTCAAAAACCTGTACTTTTCCATTTTTAGAAACATGAAATTCGGTTATTGTTGGTAACTAATTTGATTTATATGTTTAGAAATAAATAAGCTAGTTTTAATGTAACTCCCGTAATTGTAGTTTTACTAGTTAGTTTGTGGTTAACATTCGAACTCGGGTATATATATACTTGATCTGTCCAAGATTATGCAGGTAATTTCCATATACACTGTTCGTGAGCGGGCGGTATTATTATGTATACTATTTTATGTTTCATCTTGTAGTGTCAATGAAAACAGCAGTTATAGCGTTGTAAACTGATTTTCCTAACGCGATATTTACTTTTCGAATTTTGATGTTCTTTCCTGCTTTCATCCTAATTTTGTGACAGGTGTTCTAAACAGCAAACAAAATGCAATCGCAGGTCAATCCCGGTTATAGTGACGACTGTTGGCGAATAATTTGTCTCATTTCGAACTAATGCGTCGTTTGAAATTAATTTTTATCCCTCTAAAAACGCAAGGTTCGCTTTACAGTTTACAACAAAAACTTGATCTTATTACACGTAATAATAAGCAATTAACAAACATGACAAATCCATACAAAAAACATCAACACTGCAAAAGATAAAACTCATAAATTTTAAACTCTAAGACAAGAACATTGAATACATATAAACTATAAATATTATAATACTTTCAAGTATGAAAGTATTTATAATATATAATACCCTTCTGAAAATATGTTTTTGCCCTCCTGAAAATATATTTTTAGTCCTGAAGTACAAGTACTAATTAATGACTACACTAATAACCTAATGCTAAACTATACTTTGTGCTTAATGGGTAAATGTTTTACACTACGTGGGCACAACCTACCATAGTACAAGGGTATATGTAGAGCAAACATTTTCGTTGTATTCAAAGAACCCCTCAACACCTCAATAATAGTATAAATGGTTGCCTGTGTAATATTACCTCTCAACACCTCAATAATAGTATAAAATGGGTTTTTGCCTGTGTAATATTACCTCTCAACACCTCAATAATAGTATAAATGGTTGCCTGTGTAATATTAAGGATATGTTGTTCTATGAGATGTTAAAAGAACATTATTCGTTCTGCTTTTTATAAATTGATAATAAATTACAACACTTTTTTCTTATTTATGGAAGCCGTACATACTACATTTACATTAAATACATTAAAATTTAATGAAATAAAATATTTATGAACTTGTTTTGGTAAATAAACACAAAGGTCTTTTATTAATATATTCTAGGAGAACTTCGTTTTACGAAACATATTGTAAAACGATATATTTTCGTTGTTCTCTTTGACTTTTTCCCTATCAAAACTCACTTATTTTACCCGATTCCACATTACAACTTGCCCTATCCACCAAAATATCCACAGTAAAATAATAATAAAACTATGTATATTTTTACGTTTTATCTTGAACAATAGAACTTATTTATTTACAGTAACTCCAATTCGAATAACTTATATTATAGAAATTTGCATTTATTTATCACCAATTAGCCTAAAATACAAAAAAGAACGGTTTTAAGTGGTTATATATTTCCTGACACGTGGTGGTTTCCAGAGGGGAACTGTTTATTATTTAACACACTGCACCAATGATTTTCTTTCAGTGTACTCTCCTCGTAAGATTTCATATTCTCAAAGGTTTCAAGTTTCTTGAGAGAGTCAATTTGTTATAATGAACAGACACATATTGTACCCCAGTCTTTATAAAGTGCCTGGGCCGTATCCACCTTTTTTTAATTCTTCCCCTAAAAGGATAACGGTTTGTAACGTCCTTCCTGTTTATATATTCACTCACTGGTGCCAGCTGAGCCATTAATTCTGAATCATCCCAACAGACCAGATTCTTCAGCAGGCAGAGATTGGTTGGCATGCCTCTTTGCTGTCAACAGGACCTTTTTAGACAAAACAGGAATAAAAAAAATTGTCGTTAGGTTGCACACTTATAGTAACCACTATTGGTAAATTTTAAGCCTCATTGTGGACTGTTTACGTCGATGAAATGAACTTTATCAGTTTTGGAAAGGTGAACCTTACTTGTAGATTAGATTTAGTCTATTACAACTACTAATAAAGTATTAATAAACATGTGAAATCCATACAAATACACTTCAACATCACAAAAGAATCAATTCATAAATATTAAACTCCAAGACAAAAATATATTAAATAAATATAAACTATAATATATTAGAATACTCTCATACTTGTCCTTCTGAAAATATATTTTTGAACTACAACTACTAACTAAAAGGACAACACTAAAAACCTAATGCTAGCTATGTTTTGTGCTTAATGTGTGAATGTACACTGCTTGGGCATAACGTACCATAGTACAAGATGGTATTTGTAAAGCAACATTTTCTGTGATATTTGTATATAAAGACTCCCTCAACACATTCTTAATAGTATAAATGTTTGGGTGTGTATAATTAAGGATAAGTTGTTCTATGAGATCTTAAAAATATTAGTCTTTCTGCTCTTGAATAATGATTTTCATAAATATTAGGCTGAAGAATACTCCATAATAAGCAACAACAGTAAATCATAAAGTATAGAAAAAATTTAAGTGAACAATTTCTAATCATTACAATTGGTAAATTCAATGTATTTGGTATGAAAATAAATACACCGGAGAGGATTTTAAATACACATTTATTTCTCTTACAATATAAATATAGCCACCCGCCCAAATTTTACTTTAGTTAATAAGTTTTGTCATCTAAATATTTGTATTTTTACACCGAAATCTGGCTCGAGGGACTAAGGACGAAAATGCAACTTCAACTAAATTAGCTATATTTAGGTAATTTTTCATTCGATTTACTTAATCGATATAACATTTGATTTCTAATAAAGTGTGGTAATAAAAATTAATTTGCAAAATATTGGAGAAATGCTTGTGCTTTAATTTATTTTAAATCAATATGTTAAAATGGCTCCATTTAAAAATGGATAGATATCGAATTTTGACTATAATTTGTTAAATATACATCTTAATGCAATATAATTTTTGATAGTGAAAATGGTAAAATATGTTTTCAATATAAACATACATACAGAACGCCATAACCTTAAAAACCAACTATAAAACGCTCTCTTTGTATATTATATATTTTTTATTTCCATAATTTATTTTAATTTTATTATCATATTTAATAAAATCAAATGCTCGCAACCAATACAGGGACACAAGCCAAAAATATGGAAGCCAAGCACAAGCCTTGTACTGTTACTACACAAGTTACTTGATACTAATGTGTTATTTCCCATCAAAGTCACCGGTTAACTTCAAGAAATGTATATGGCGTTTACATAGTCATTAAAATTCCGTAATTAAAAATACTACGTAATACTGTACATAAAAATCGTGTTTACTGCATAACATTCTATACCAGAGAAAGTTTTTCGAAAAAGATTAAACTATTTAAAAATTAAGGAATTTTAGTACTTTAAAGTTTGCTTCCTTTAAAAATAAATGTGATGAGATTCGTATTGTAACATAGCCTCGCTATGTATATAACAGTGACAACGCTACACTCCTGGAGTTTCTGTAACACCGGAACAGTGGAACGTTGACTTTCACGAGTAAACTCCTCTAGTCAAGCGTGAAGATAACTCTTAGAACGTGACCGAGTTGTTAAAACATTTGCTCTTCAGTATCCACATGATCATTACCTTGGTATATGGTAGTAATAACGCTACACTCCTGGAGTTCCTTCAATGCTGGATCAGAGGAGGGTGACATCCAAGAGTAATCTCCGCTAGTCAAGCGTGAAGATAACTGAGAACGTGACTGAGTTGTTAAAACAATTGCTATTACCTATAATTGCTATTGTAAGTACCTACGAGATACTTACCTTAGTGTATGGTAGTGATAACGCATAAATCCTGGAGTTCCTTCAACGCTGGATCAGTGGAGGGTGACATCCAATAGTAAACTCCGCTAGTCAAGCGTGAAGATTACTCTTAGAATGTGACTGAGTCGTACAAGGAACACATTATAACATCTTTAGCATTATGAGAACAAGTATAGATACTATAACTAAACACCTCTTAAAGTCCTTACAAACTTCTTTACCACTGCAAAGTTTGAACAAATGGCCAAATTCTTGGCACTTAAACTTCTGGATAGGCCTACTAAATCCTCGACCTTGCAGGAGTACTAGGATGTAAAGAGTCTATCACCATCAACCAAATCTTTGCGGACAGAGTGTGAGAACTTGACCACAAAATGATGCTTATGACCCCCTTCTTGATCATAGGCCTAAAGTCCCTCTTAAGTTGCTCTAGTGAAGAAACAACTGCCAATTCATTCAGAGACACAGAACTCTAGACATTATAGGCAATTACACGAAGAGAAATCCTAGTGCTGTCACTTGTCAGTCAAAGCCTTGGTGACGGTGAATTACTTCTTTATCTTGGTAACCGTCTCCCGATCACTAACATCCCAATGCTGTCCTGCCATTGACAAGAAGGTCATGAATCTCGAGCCCCATTCCTAGCCTCAGCCCGCTAGAAAATTTTGTTTATATCCTCGGCAGCCCTCATTCCTTCAGCCGACTTTATTAATTTATTCAATAAAGGTTCACATCGTGTTTACATTCTTTAGCAGAACAAAAAAAGTGAATTGTCACAGCCAAAACAACAAATAAAAGCAATGAGAAATAAAAAGTACAAATTACACTTTTGCTAGAGAAACTTACTTAAGGCAAATAAGAAATATAAATAGGTAAATCAAGTATATAAGTACTCTTCAACAGAGTAAAATGCCCGGTTAATGAGGTAGCATTTTAAGGAAGTTTTAAATTAATATTTATTTTTTTAAAGATTCAGGCAATTTATTGTAAAGTTTCAATGCAGAATAATACACGCCCTGCTTATAGAGTTATAGGTATAGAGTATCTGATGCCTTATATTGTAAGGGTGAAATACTTGATTTTTATGGAACCGTTCACTATTATATTTGTAAAAACTTAAAAAAATGTATAGAGATGGGAGGGTCAAAATATTCTTATTTATGAAAAATGGTTTACATGACTGTCGGGTTCGGAGCTTAAACATAATTCTTATAATTCGTTGTTGCAGTTTGAACACATGTTTTAACTTTAATGAATTTCCACATAATGCCACCACATAACCCAGGTGCGAGAAAACATACGCGTAGTAGACAGACTTAATATGTAGTATCACAGTTTGTTACAGAGCTAATTGTTCACAAAGCAAAACAAGCTGTAATTAGTTTTTTTATTAGTTGCTCTACATGTTCATTCCATTTAAGGTGTATGTCTTCTACTACCCCGAAGAATTTTGAAGAGTGAACAACCACTATCAATATCAGGCAATTTCACTTCTGGAATATGATTTAAAAAAGGCATGAATTGAATTATTTGGCTTTTTTTTACATAGGGACGTTTACAAGGCACTTTCAAGCTCAGCCGAATTATCTCCTGTCACTGTTAAAGTTGTGCAAATAATGTAAAGGACGAACAGGTTGGGCTGTGTGGAAGGTCATTATTGTAAATTAAAAACAGCAAAAGGCCCAATACTGACCCTTGGGGAACTCCACGTGTAATAGTCTTCCCAGTTGAACTGTATGTTTCTATTAAATCGTCTTTGTATGTGACTCTCTGTTTCATATCAGATAAATGGGAGCTTAGCTAGTCGCAGACCTTTCCACGTAAGCCATAATAATCAAGTTTTAATAAAAGCTAATTATGTTAAGAGCAAAGCTGTTTTATGATTTTTATCAATGGAATTTAAAACTGAATCCAATACACTGTAAACCACAGTCACTGTGGAAGATTTTTAATGAAGCCAAATGGATTTTTACATACAATTTTATATTTTTTCTAAATGTTTCAAAATACATCCTACAGTGTAGGCTGAATGTAGGTTTATATTAGGGCGCCACCCCGTAGCGGGTTGCTTTGTTTAGTGACAATACGGGGACCTGT
The DNA here is from genome assembly GCF_021130785.1 of Homalodisca vitripennis. Lineage (NCBI taxonomy): Eukaryota > Metazoa > Arthropoda > Insecta > Hemiptera > Cicadellidae > Homalodisca > Homalodisca vitripennis. The sequence goes on along the minus strand of NW_025780921.1, from coordinate 15,044 downwards.
CCCTCCCGTAGTTGGTATAGGTCTCACTGGTAAGGCAGACTTAGTTTAAACAAGTATCCATCATGCATGCAAACCTCGACAACAAAATCACTTAAGTTATAAACCTGAACCAAATTGAAAAACCAATAGCTTTCTTAATTAGAATTAAATTAGGCCAAGGCTTGGTTTTTATAACAAATACAGAAAATATTCTAAGTATCTGGCAGTTCCTATACCAATATTTCTGAGTAGTTGTTACCTATTCTCAGTACTTTAATACTATTGGCATACGCCAGCTGTAGTTATACTATTTAGATAATTATAGGAAAAGGTTAACTTCAGTGACAACCAAGTTCCAATTATCAATAACTTGAATTTATTAATCACATTAAGATTATGATGTAAATTTAAAACATGATTTTTAGAGCCGATTTTTATTTTTATATAAACTAAGTAATGTGAATCTGAGGTCTAAAATTTCACCCGAGATAGTAAAATAATTAGCTAACTCTCGACAAGTAATATATTTAACAGGAATGTTTCTGGAAGTGCCAAACTCCACTTAGTTTTACTCAGTGGTTAATTTTCAGTGGGGAACGCAAGGGAACGGCGTTCCCTTACCTCCCAAGAGTGCCGGAACGCAAGGGAAACGCTTTTAAAAACTACGAGTACAAGTTTTAGTTAAAAAAAATTGTAGGTAGGATCAATATTATGCTATGCTTTGTTTGCGAGTGACTCGTAAGCAGATAGTAAGCGCCCGTACAAGCAGTTGTGAGCTGTGCTGTGATGAGTCTTGCACGGAATCAGGCAGGAGGAAGGTGACGGGGCGAGTCATCCTAGTTCGCGCATGCGCGGGCTGCGCCTCTCAATAACAAAGCAATACCCACCCCACCCCCTTCCTTTCCCCCTCCATTCCTTCACCGCGCCACCGCCCGAGTGATCACAAGTGTGTTGACTAGTTGACTTGACCTTGGTGTGTTTCGCGTTTAAGTTACAAGTTGCATCGCATCCCATCACGCTTAAGTTCGTTTTTGAGGTGCAGGTCGTTGATTGTGTTCGTGTTTATGCTTATTAGTGCTGGTGCAGCTAAATAGTTTCCTAATTGACTATGACTACCAGAAAAATTGTTGATTTCTTTAAACCTAACCCTAAGAAAACAAAAAGGTTATGCGAATAATGAGAACTGCAGTTCGGAAGCATTGACTACAACTTCAATTGTTGATCAAGATAAAAAAGAAGACGCAATCGGGATCAATGAGGTTAAATTGCGATTACCATTCCCCTTCGACTTCCTCGTCGGTCAAAATAGTATCCAGGTTGGTGGGTTTTGGGATCTGATGCAGACGAAGCTAAGGTTAGTAATGAAAATAATGATTTTGTTAATAGGGGTGAACAGCCAGTTTGTTGATCTGAAGAACAAATTGTTGAATTTAAAGCTAAAAATCCATGGTTAATTTTGAACAGAGAACTAGGTTGCAACGTTTGCCGTAGTGTGAGTACTCTAGGTGCAGAGAAAACGAAGGGCCTAAAGATTAGCGAAGGAGTGGGTTTTAGGAACTGTTACCGCTTATGGAAACAATAAAAAAGACCAGCAATCCTCTCTTAGGAAAAAGATATTTTTACACCGTGGGGTCTCGAGCTCATTCTTTAGCTGAAAAAATACTCATTGAAGCTAAGAAAGATTACAATGAAAAAGGCTGTTGCTTCTATGCATAAAGAGCAGCAGATTGTAACTGAGCGCATTTTCCGCACGGCTTATAAGCAAGCTAAACTAAATAGGCCATTTTTTGAGTTTGAAACTGAAATTGATCCTTCAAATAATGAATGGCTTAGATATGGGGCGGAATCCTACATTCAAATGTTCCTTGCTCCAATATAATTCATCATATTTCTGATGAAATGAAATCAGACTTGATAAATGGCCTAATCAAGTCAGACTCTAAATTTTCCCTGCTTTTGGATGAAGCCACTTCAGTTTCAAACAAAAATGCTTTGGTGGTTTATATCAGAACTGTTATAAAGGGAATGCAAAACCCTTATGACAGTGTTCTTAACACTTTTTGAGCTAAATAGCACAACATCAGCTGGTATATTACAAGAACTTTTAAATCAGTTACAAGCATTAGGTCTAAGCTTTGAAATTCATGAAAGACCTAACTTGTGATGGTGCTTCAGTGCTACTAGGCAAGAAATCTGGCCTTGCTATACAGCTTACTGAAAACGTTCCCGAACTTGTTCATTTGGCATTGTTTGAGCCATCGTTTAGAGCTTGCCGTGCACGATTCCATAGAAGAAGTAGCTGGAATCAATCATTTTAAGATATTCATGGATAAAATTAGAAACATGTTTAGTTGTTCACCGAAAAACAGCAGGGAGTTGGCAGAAGTTGCTAAAGGACTAGAGGAGCAAATGTTGAAAATCGGCCGTGTTTTAGATACTCGTTGGGTAGCCTCCAGCTTAATGGCGGTGTGTGAAAAGCAGTTTGGACAGATTTTAAAGCTTTGTACAATCATTTCATTGAAGCATCTGAAGACAAAACAAAGGGACTCGAAGCAACGTTCAAACTTACAAAGGGCTTTGTAGTACATTATCTTCTACAACTTTTGTACACAACCTGGCATTGATGTTCGATGCTCTAGAAGAGTTATCGGATTTGTCCTTACAGCTTCAAAAATCAAGCCTCAACCTTATCCAAGCCCACAGTGATGTAACACTGTTAATCAAAGTGTTTGAAAACCGAGTTGAAAACATGGGTAGACGTTCAGTGGAAGCTAAAATTGCTATTGATGATTTGATGTTTCAAGATGTTAAACTTTGTGTAAGATCCAAGATACCCAGTATTCCAGAAAAACAGTTCTATCGGAGCCTCGCTAACAACTTGACTTCAAGGTTGCTATCATCATCTTCAAATGCGGCTGAACACTACACCAAAATCATGAATGACATCAAAGTGATCCACCCCATGTATTGGCCAAAAGACTTATCCATCACCTACGGAGAATGTGAGATCCAGCGAATCTGCGATAGATTTAAGATTAGCAGCTCTCAGGATATAATTAGAGACTTCAGACACTTTCAAGCAGGGACTGAAGCCTATGTTAAGTGGAGAGAAACCTACTATTCTAGAGCAACCGCCGTCGTTTAAGAAACTGATTTCCATCATAAAATAGTATTGCAGTGTCTAGTGCTGAATGTGAAACGTGGGTTTTCTGCAATGAATCTAATTATGTCTCCTCTTAGATCTTCACTCTACATTAGCACTGTTTGCGATTTATTGCGGATCAGGCTCCTAGGACCTCCTGTGGCTAGATACAATCCCGAGCGACACGTCAAAACCTGGCTGGCGAAGGGACACCATTCTGCACTTGACACCAAGTCAAAACAACGAGGGCAGAAAACTTACCATGAAGACAGCATTGCATTGTGGGAACTTTTTTCCTAAATCTGTTTTTTAAATATCTTTTAGAATTTCAGAACATTAAGTTTTCATTAAAATAACTAGCCTATGCCTAACTTATAGTTGTGTTCTGAACTCAAGTTTCTGAGTTCTTTTTTGTACTTACAATTAGTTTTGTGTATTGTTGTTTTGTTTCTTTTGTAGTTTTCACTTTAAAAATATTAACAAACAACTAAAAACTAAGTTTACCAACAGTCTTGGCATTGCCTTACAATATTATACTACAAATCCGTACATATTTGTTTATAATAACTAATAAGCAAATAAAATAATCAACCTTAACTTTTTAAAACTACACTAAATTTTAAAAAACGAAACCGTGTTACTCCACTCTGTGTGTCATTTATTTTGCGTGTAATTAAACGCTTCCTTTTCCTTTCCAAGAAGTTGGTTTATTTTGAATGTATTAATATTGTTTTGTACCCATAAGGTATGCAATTTTTTTGTAAAATATGCAAACTTGTAAAAAAGCTGTTATATTAACAAACATCCATTTACATATTAATATGTATTATTATTACTACTGTAATGTGTATAAATAAAACTGTGAATAAGGCTCAATTTGTTTTTATTTTACCATTCATTAAAAAATTAATATTGGCGAGCTTCATTGATTCAAACAAAATGGTCAATGAAATCAAACCAAATATTTTCTGGGAAATTTAAAGTAGGCAACAAGGAGTAGAGTTAATGGAGTAGAGTAGAGTAGAGAGTAAACTCAATAATTTAAATTCATGTTTTTATTTTCTTACATCCTAATCAAGCACCTTAAAGAAAATAAACAGCATTAAAATATCACTTGGTATTTTATAAAAAATAAATGTATTATTATGTCTGGGTGGCCTAAAAACAAAGGTTTACAGTTATAATTTTCAAAAGTTTTCCTGGGTGAGGGCCCCCCTCCTTCCTGGGGTGTATTCCATACCCACCGGTCTGAGCTTCCCGCTTTAAGAGTTCCCACACCTAAAATTTTAGAAATTAAGCACTGGTTTTACTATACAAATAAACACAACACCATGGTGTAAAATACTAGACTTTCAGTTAAAACCATCCAATTCGTGGTAAAATATTTTATAAATAAGAGGCATAAAAATTAAGACGTAGGTGGCCACCATACTAGACATACATTTAAACATAGACAATACACAGATAAAATATAGGTGCCAATTTTTACAAATAAATTTTAAGGCAAAAACTAAACTAAAAGACGAAAGCAAAGTATCCTAGCTGGTGTGAAGACACTCCACTGGCGAGCAAGTCCCGCAACCGTCCACAAAGTCCACAGCTGCTTTCAAATAACGTGTACACAAGTTCAATATTTAAATATGGCCATACAAGAATAAAAAAGTTTGACTTACCGTGGCGCAGTCACTTCTCAGGCCCGTGACTCCACAACCAGTCACGTCGTGACGCAAGGAAGTGAGGTGCGCGTACTCCTCACAGTCTGCGAAGCTCACAGTAGACCCCGCGTACAGTCTGGTGCCGCTCAATGTCCAGGCGCGTGCAGTTTGCCTGACGTACAGTCCGGAACGAAAACCAGAACCCTATACAGTTCCTTATATATAGTAAAATAGCATAACAGTGCTTACATAGAGTCATAGAATACAGTTTTTATAATTATAATTATATTGTGCCAATAAAATAATAAAAAAATATCATGCTGACCTATCTACAATTCGATAAAATAAGATAAGCATTTAAGTATTTTTGAATACGGTACATAATAAAGTAGTTATCAAGACACATTATCATTTTATGATCCAAAATATTCAAAGTTTATAATCAATTATTTTTATCTTGAGATAATTTTTAACATTCGATTAAGACTTTACGGTATATATTCATATGAACTGAGCGCCAATTAATCTTGATCTTAATGTTACTATACATTAAGTATTAAAACATTAATAACCTCACACATTACCAATCATATTTACTATCATTAAAAGTATTACAATAGAATAATGAAACACAAGGTTAAAAGTGACTGACATGAGTTTTAAAATCACACATTTGACCTGACACAAATTTATTACTTTGTACTTTAACTAAATAGGCCCACGACTACTTGATATTACTGTACAAGATTGTTACTTTTTTCTGGTTTGGTTTGAATTGTATGTTATTACTCTACTTTCACATTTATTGACATATAGGCTAATACTTCGTTTGATAAACATAAATTAAATGGTAATAATAAGGTTTAGGTTTTAAGCAGACATAAAATAAATAGCCAGACTGATACAATTTTAACAATAACAATAAAACTGTATTAAGTCTGAATGTATTATTTACTTATTACCGCTATCAGACAACTTGATAACTACGGTGATCTAAGTTTATGATTAGAAATGAACAAATTAAAACAATAATAATTGGGTTGTGTGACTATGACCTAGGCATTTTTTATTCCATAACTACTACGTTACTCTCTTCCATATTCAATAAGTACAATATTTTACCAATAAATAAATTAAAACCATACAATAGGTTTTAGCGTAAAGCATTACAGTATAACGATCAAATTGTTAAGAACAAACAAGAATTTTCCTGAATTTATAGTTTCTTTTTTTTACACTGTAAAGTAAAACAAGCCATACCATACAATTTGAAATAAAATGGATTTATATTTCACTTAACGTGAACATTATATATTTGCCAAAAGGCTGTTACGTGTTTAATTAACACTTTAAAGTAAAACAAACCGTAGCATACACTTTTAAATAAAATGAATTTATATTTCACTTAACGTGAACATTATATATTTGCCAAAAGGCTGTTACGTGTTTAATTAACACTTTAAAGTAAAACAAACCGTAGCATACACTTTTAAATAAAATGAATTTATATTTCACTTAACGTGAACATTATATATTTGCCAAAAGGCCGTTACATGTTCACTTCACACTTAAAAGTAAAATAAACCGTAGCATACACTTTTAAATAAAATGAATTTATATTTCACTTAACGTAAGTATTATACATTTGCCAAAAGGCCGTTACATGTTCACTTCACACTTAAAGTAAAACAAACCGTAGCATACACTTTTAAATAAAATGAATTTATATTTCACTTAACGTAAGTATTATACATTTGCCAAAAGGTCGTTACATGTTCACTTCACACTTAAAGTAAAACAAACCGTAGCATACACTTTTAAATAAAATGAATTTATATTTCACTTAACGTGAACATTATATATTTGCCAAAAGGCCGTTACGTGTTTAATTAACACTTTAAAGTAAAACAAGCCGTAGCATACATTTTAAAAAGTAATGACATCATATCCTACTTAACATGAACATCGTACATGTGCCCAAATGGCCGTTACATGTTTCATTTTCATGCAGGAATGGCTTTGCCGCTCGATCCAAGTTTAAATGAAATTTTGGTGTTTAAAATGTGTAGTTGAATAAAAAAAGTTAAATTTTCCGTGAAACAAAATTACGAAGATACTTAAAGGTACAGTTTTGAAGAGTCTTACCTCTTCAAAAATATAGCAAATTACGGAAATCCTCCCACGGAGCTGAAGAGGGTCGGTCACCTGCCTCAATTCTGCACTCCGCTAAAAACAGACCAGGAACTCCCAAGCTCAACGTTCCGTTCGTGAGTCATCACTCCCAGCGCTGGGTGGACGAACCTTGAACTTCAGCTTTCGTCATCCGGTAGCCTACTTTATTGTAACCGATAACATCAATCAAGTTATCTATCTGGTCCAAGGTCGGGGTGGACACACTCCGTTTCCTTGGTGGTTGACGAATTTTGCTTTGGCGCGCCACTGCGCAAATATAACTTTGTTTAGTTGATCAGGCTAAACTTTCGTCCAGTAGACCAAGAAACGAGCGCTTCAACCTCGGACCAACTAGGAATCCTCTGAGCTATTCTTACCTCTCCAACAGAATACTTGAGGATCTTAGAAAATCCCCTTTCTTTCTCAGACAAAATCCGCTGATCAAAGTACGTCCTCCCTAAAAATAGGTCACCTCCTTCACAGCCAGATTTTTTTATGGTTTGCGAGAGTTGAAGATAATTATACTGAATATATTTAGCCAAGTATGTTCTTTACTAGACCAAGTTCAAACGAAAGCGTTTAATGTAAACGAGCCTCAAAGTTGGCCTACTCATAGATAGATAAATAGTTTGTTATATAAAATTTATCTTATGATATCTTTTAATTTTTTTTTATGTGGTACTTGTTTCACCCAACTTATAAAATTAAAAAAAATTATAAAAACCGTGAAACCGTACATCGCCGCTCGCACACCCACAGCAAACCATCAGGGGAAAACGCGCCCCCATGGTGGCGAACGGGAAGCCGGATCAAAACTAAAACTAGGTAAAATAAAGAACACCGTGTTCAGTATACTCAGGTTCATTTACTATGACATAACATAGGCCTATCCAGCGAGAGAAAAACAAAATTTTTCAACAAATTTCACACCAAAATTAACCTTCCTGTCAATATAAATATATAGGCTATAAAATAAAAATAAAAAAAAAAATAATAAAAAAAAGGGTGCCTGCAGTAGTATATACCTCAAACAATCCTTGTCAGGTGCACCTGCATACAAAAAAAATTAGAAAAGCCATAATTTGAAACAAGAAATGCCAATTCCACCCGGTATCCTTCGGCTAAGGGCGGGCTCCTAATGAAATCCAAGAAATAACTAAATAATATCTAAAACTAACTTAAAATTAAATAACAAAATATAAACTATATAAATGGCAACAATAACAATAACAAATAAATAAAGAATATGAGCAGGGTATCACAGATGTTGACTAGAAGATATTGTCCATTCATGGTGGCCGTCCTTCAGCAGAGCGCAAAAGCGAAGGTTCTCTGGGACCACGCATGATGGAGAGATGACAGGAGAAAATCAACTCACCTCTTGGACCTCATCAGTGAGGGGCCGTAAACTTAGCCGCACATGTCAGAAGGAAAAACAGCTCAGTAAAACTAACAAAACAACTTAAATAAACAAAATTTTCAATCTGGAGCTACTCCTAACTTGTACACCACGGTTCGGACTCTTGACGCCACCCTCCCGGAAAGGCCAAACGCCTTCAAATGGTCAGTGGCCTCTGCAGCCAATAAACCACACACACATACACTATATAAAACACACATGAGCCGGGGAGATATAGGTATTGAACCGGCTCAGACTCCTCCCCCAAAAGGAGGAACTCCCCTCTGTTAATTTCTTCAAAATGAAGAACCAAACGAAATGCCTCTCCCCCCAATGGTTGAAGAATTATAAACCGGAAACCCTGAAGTCTGCAGAAGGGAAAAACCAAGAAAATCCAGTTGGAGGCAAGAAATCCCTCCAAGAGTTGCGTGGGTACAAAAGAAGAAAACAGGAACCTTGATCAGGAAGAAGGAGCAGAGGTTAGATCAGGCCTCTGGACCTAAAACCCTCCCGCACCGACTAAAGAGAAATCACGGATGACTCCGGCAAGGCTTCAGATGGGATATGTGCGCCTTTCTGAAAATCTTCCCGGACTGAGGATCTCCCAGTCGGGCAGTCACCGGAGTCAGAAACTTCAAGATGCGGTGGGGACCAGTCCACCTGTAGCAAAGTTTAGCAGCTCTTTTATCCACAGCCGAACTGACTGGGCGAGCCTTGCAGTAAACTAGATCCCCCACCTGGAAGGGATTGGCAATTACGACCTCGGTTGTACTTCCTCCTTACTAACTCCCTAGCCCCGAATGAGATTTCCGCCTGGCTTGCCCTCCCAAGTGGCTTTTCACATTGGGAAGTACCAGGAGGTGGGCAGAAGATCGCTAATTTTCCAAAGGTTCGCCAAAGGGTTGTTTGGCGGAAAGCCAAATAAATAACTCGAAAGGTACCGCCTTGTGACTTTCATGCTGGGCCGTATTAAAGGCAAATTGGATCCAAGGTAGTTGTTGATCCCAGGTGGTCTGCTTTTCCGCATGAAAGGCAATGAGAGCAGATCGAAGATTGCGATTAAACCGTTCGGCGTGAGAAGGCTGAGGATAGAAAGGGGATAGTAGTCACATGGCGGATTCCGTGCCCAAAGCACATTCTTTTTAAAGATATTGGAGACAAATCTGTGAACCATTATCGGAAACTAAGGTGGCGGGGATTCCAAAGTGTTGAAAAAAATGGTTACGAAAGTGCTTGCACCGTGAGCTGCGCGGTAGCACTCCGCAATGGGAACAACCAAACAAACTTGGAGAAGGCATCCACACAAACAAGTAGGAACTTATTTCCGGACTTGCTACGCGGGAGAGGCCCAACATAGTCAAATGAAAACCTTCTCCAAAGGTTTTTTTTCCGCCACCTCAGATGACAAAAGACCCAACTTGGTATTTTGAGCGGGTTTGCTTAGCGAGCACAGTTCCACAAGAACGTACTCGAGCTGCAATATCCCGGTCCATACCTTTCCAGATGAACTGATCCCTAATCTTCGCGATGGGTCTTATGAATTCCTAGATGTTCCGCCCACAGGAGAAGAATGAAAATACTGAAAGACCATCGGTACAAGAAAGCTTGGCAGCACTAACTTAGGTTTTCTCCGCTGCTTGTCACGGCAGCATAGAGCACCTCGGTACAGAAAATAAGGAGGGTGGGCACCTCCGTTTTTAAGCTCATTGATGATAGCAGTCAGCTCGGGATCCTTAAGTTGGTGTGGAACAATGTCCGAAAATGCCAGAGGAAAGTCTTGGAGCACGCCACAACATGGCGGCTCTGATAAAATTCTGGAGGTCGTTGGGTAAGTGATACATGTGCGTGACAGAGTGTCCGCTTTGATATTTTGGGTGCCTCGCACGTGCTGCACTGTGAACTTAAGGGCAGAAATTTTGGAACTACCCAGCGACCAATCTTCCCGAGCTGACGGGGGTGGGCAAGGAGCCAAGAAAGTGCCTGGTTGTCGGTTTCCAACAAAAATTCTTTTATGTTCTAGGTAACGCCTGAACTTGTTAATTCCAAACACGACAGCCAAACATTCCAGCTCATAAACAGAACAACTCTTCTTCCTTCACAAGGGGTTAACGTGCGTGAAGCATAAGCTATGGGCTGCCCGGATACCATCTACTTCTTGCGATAAAAACAGCAGCAACGGCTAAGGAGGAAGCATCAGTTTGCAAGACGAACTTACGACTGAAATCAGGCATAGCCAAGACTGGAGGCTGCATCACTGCTTCTTTCAGCTGCTCAAAAGCAGTCTGTTGCGCTTCACCCCACTCAAACTTGGCACCCTTTTTTCCTAAGAGAGTGCAGAGGGGCCGCCACCTCATCAGCAACATTGGGGATGAAACGACGGATAAAAATTTATCATTCCCACAAAAACGGGCAATCCCCTTGGCATCCTTAGGAGGAGGAAAACTCCCTGATTGCCTGGGTTCTCTCTGGATCAATACCAACACCTCGAGAAGAGACAAGATGGACCCAGAAACGATATTTCAGGCTGAGCAAAACTCACCTTTTCAGGATTGACGGTCAAGGCCAGGGACTCTCGCAGCCTAGTTAGAACTTCCTCTAGATGAGCCAAGTGCTCCTCATAACTCTCACTGTACACAAGCAGGTCATCCAGATAGTTGAACACGAACTTAAATTTGACATCATGAAAGATAGAATCCAGGGAGTCTGGTGAGTGGTTTGGGCCCCCACAGCCAAAAAAGCCCATTGGCACTCGGGTGAACTGGGTACAAATTCCAAGGCACACAAAAGGCAGTGAGAGGTCGAGGGGACTCGTGTTTTTTTAGAGGAATCTGATGGTATGCCTGATTAAGATCAAAAATGGAGAAATTACTTGGCCTTACCAAACCAGTCGAAAGCAGAATGCAAATCGGGGAGAGGCACGGAGTCAATTTCTATCTGAGCATTGAGCTTTCGATAATCCAGGGGGACCAATCTGAACTTCCCCATTAGGTTTCGGCACTAGAAACGCTGGGACTGGAAAAATTTGAGCAAGGCGGCTCGATTACCCCACTTTTAAGTAAATCATCAATCATATTTCTTCAGAATTTCCATCTTGGGCGGAGCAAGCTTATATGGATGGGAACGTACAGGGACGGGTGTCTGTAAGACGAATCTCGTATTCCAAGAGATTGCGTCGTGCCCAGTTTTGTCAGTTAGGACTTCAGGAAAACTGGAACAAATCTGCCTTATGTCCTCAGCCTCTTTCGGCGTAAGATGTCCTAGTTGGTCAGGAGGAGTCAAGCTCTTATCTTCCATCTCTAAGGCAGCAGTCCCACGAGACTCGACATCTGAAAAGGGAACGAGCACCCGCCTGGCGAAAGCAAAGAAAAAACATGACTGGAGGCCAAATCCAAAATCATGCCAGTTTTTTCCGATAAAATCTGCTCCCAAGATGAAAGGAAAAGTCAGGTCCTTAGCCACCAAAAAGCTCCAATCCCAAGAGAAATAATTAATTTTGATGTGAATCTGGGGCACTACAGATAATAGGTAAAGGTGTGCGTGAAGCAGTCCAGCAGATAAGTGAACTAGGCTCAACCTGCCGTATTAGCCCAGAGGATTTTAGATCTTCAAAAAAACGACAAAGAAATCAGGCTGCGTGCTGACCCAGAATCAACCAGGGCCTTCTGCACCACATTCCCCACAAGCACATCCAGTTGTGGGCAGGTTGAGCGGGCAGCCCTTACTTCCCTGCGCAGCCAGAGCAGCAAACCTTCCCCTCTCGGCCAACGATGATAACTGTCCCCAAGTCTATTTCTTTCTGTTTTCTTTCTGTTCTGTATTAAACCAGCTACCTTTTTTACCATCAAAATTAGGTACATATTTGCCCTCAAAATTACCTTTACGGCACGAGTCGGGCTTACTCGTCCGCAAGCTTACTAGTTTTTTTTTTTTAAGTGGACAAAACGGTCTAATATGTCCCACTTGCTTGCAGCCATAAACAGGTAGGAGGCTGCCTACGGGAAAGGAGCAGCCGCTGGCTTCAGAACTGCACCGGAGCATGGACCGGCCCCGGAGGCAAGTGAGGAAGATGCCTCAACATGGCCTCCCTTTGATCATCCGCATCCTGAACCCCTCTAGAGATGATGGAGAGGCGGTCCAAATCCGCAAAAGATGCGGGACGGCTACAAAAAATCAAACGGGAGCGTTCTTCAGGTTTAATGCCCTCCAAAATAAGGCTCACCAACTCCGTTTCGCTCAAGCTCAAGCGCAACACCCGGGCTACATCCCGTATCTCCCCGACAAAATGGCTCAACGTCTCGTCTGGTGCCTGAGGACGGTAAACGCGTTCCACCCGCAAAACGCTCCCTAACCCGAGCAGGTACAAAGAACTCCAAGATCTCGGCGTGGAACTGGTCAAAAGTGGGCCACCTCTCTTAAGGCAGTCTAGAAGGCGATAAAAAAGCGGCCTTAAGGAAAACTGCGCTAAAATCTGCATAAGCATGGCATCTGTCATACCAGGAAATTCTCTTAGCTTAAAAACTTCCAGAAGGAAATGGAAAAGTAAGTTAGTGTCAAAGGCCCCATCATACTCTGGGGAATGTGTTTTGTACATAGACACTCCGCCAAACGGAGTGGAGGGCCAGTTGTTGGCCAAAGCTAGAGAAAGGAAGGCACAAAGCTATAGTATTGGATGGCCCGCCTCACCGAGCCGCTTCAGGAGGGGCCACTAGCTACCCATCGGGAGACATAGTAACTCGCGTGCGGAGGCTCGAAAGAAAAGAGCCGGTGGATGGTTAGCAAAAGTATTAGTAGTAGTGGAAGTGGGAACCTCTCGTTGGAGTGACAGCGGGTAAAAAATAGTACCCCCTTCTCTTTTCCACCGAGGGGGGCCTGCATCCCTCACCTCAAACCACTTGCTAAAGGGCTTTGGTTTTAATTTAGTTTACTCGGCGCGTATATAAAAGCGGCAACTTTTAAATTATCAGTAGTTCCAAAACTAGGAGCTTGGACATAAGTTAATAAAAAACTATTCTTCCACGTCCACGCCTAATGTAAAAAAGCCTGAAGAAGATGCCAATCTAGCACTTTGCTGACCCGGACATGGGAAGTGACTCAAAATTTAATATCGTACCTTTCTAATTGCTTCCTATTCGGGTTTTCACAAATACATCCAAATTTCTGTAATTAAATTTTGCGAACTCCTGCATTCCAGCTGCGGTCCAACGCTATAAAAGCCCCGTATCGTAATTGAGCTCGTTAAAATGTCCTTCGACATCTCCCTCGGGCTTCTGTCCTCTCGCCATGGGACCTCAAAAATCCAACCTCGGGCCTTGCGTAGATTGTTCAGGCACCAGGGGGGAAAACGCCATACCAAAACCAATTAAGACAAATTTAAAATTACACAACAATTTAAAAACAACAAAGCGTACGCACACATTTACTTTAGTAACCTAAGTGGAGCACTCAAAACTCAACAAAGGGCTTACCACTGACGAGGTCCAAAGTGAAGAACCTTAAATACCTTGGCTACCTGAATAGAGAGGATACCCTTGCAAATATAGCACTAAACCTACACCAACAAACAAAACAACAAACTGAGAAGAGTCACAGCTGACGAGAAGAGCAGCTAACTCACACGCTCTCGCTACCATTGACAACCGTTACATCGCCGCTCCGCAACTACCCATCAGCAAACCATCAGGGGGAAACGCGGCGCCCCCCATCGGTGGCGAACAGGGGAGGGAAGCCAGGGAATTCAAAAACTAAACTAGGTAAAAATAAAGAAGCAACCGTGGTATCCCACCCCAAGGGGGGTTATACTCCCAGGTTCAATTTACTATGACATAAACATAGGCCTATCCAGGCGAGAGAAGATATAAAACAAAAAAACTTTTTCAACAAATTTCACACCAAAATTAACGCTTCCTGTCCAATATAAATATATAGGCTATAAAATAAAAATAAAAAAATAATAAAAAAAGCGGTGCCTGCAGTTAGTATATTACCTCAAACAATCCTTGTCAGGTGGCACCTGCATACAAAAAATTGGAAAAAGGCCATAATTTTTGAAACAAGAAATGCACAAATATTTTTTTTCCACCCGGTATCCCTTCGGCTAAGGGCGGTGCTCCTAATGAAAATCCAAGAAATAACTAAATAATAATCTAAAAACCTAACTTAAAATTTAAATAACAAAATATGAAACTATATAAATGGCAACAATAACAATAACAAATAAATAAAGAAATATGAAGCAGGGTATCACAGATGTTGTACACTAGGAAGATAATTGTCCATCATGGTGGCCGTCCTTCAGACAGAGCGCAAAAGCGAAGGTGTCTCATGGGGGACCGACGCATAGATGGAGAGATGACAGGAGAATATCAAAACTCACCTCTTGGACCTCATCAGTGAGGGGCCGTAAACTTAGCCAGCCACCATGTCAGAAGGGAATAGACAGCTCAGTAAAACTAAACAAAACAACTTAAATAAAAACAAAATTTATTAATGTGCAAGTAATTATATTAAAAAATATACCAATAAAATAAATCCGTTAAAGTAATATAAACATTCCATGTAATCCATGCATTGTTTAAAGTAGTAATTTAGCTTTTCTCTATATTTAGATATCCAAGACTAGATAATTGGTTAAACGTTTTAAAAAGAATATTATTCTAACGGAAATCATTATTACATAGTTGTACATTTTAAACTACCT
>NW_025780920.1:0-44031 GCF_021130785.1 Homalodisca vitripennis | reverse complement strand
AAAATTTCTTAACATGTATGATGCCACTGGGCATCTGATCAACCCCGAATGGCACACTATTCAATGTCCACTGAGCGAAATGACTGAGGGTGTCATATGGGAGCACTTCAACAGGTATTGGAATTTGAGCAGGTAAGTCAAACTCATCGGTTAGTTATATAAATATACTTTCTTCTATCTCTGAGTCAAATTGATCACCGCGCCATCCCCCTCTACGTAATAGGGGTTATATACAAAAATTTCGAAAGGTAATCAAACAACTATTTCTGGAAAGTGTCTAATATCGGGATAATAACTCCAAAATATCGTTGCAAACTTTTTGAAGAAAACCTTTTTAGAGACGAATTTCATTAAAACCATCGTAAAATAAACATTTATACAGCTGCAATAATAGAGAAAAGCCTTTCAGAACAAAGCTCTGTATATTTCTAGTCATAATAACAAACTATTAAAAGTTTAAGTAACTCCTTCATTGTTCTAAACTTAAAAAGAGTAGTAAATGTTATATATTCGATAGTGGTTTTTGAATTAACCTTTACATTTGTATTAATCAATCTACACCTAAAAATGATTTCATGCATTCGGAGAAGCCAATCCACACCAAACCCTCCAACATTCTTTATGTACAGAGTAATCAACAGCACTTAAATATTCCTCTCGCTAGATTGAAAACGGATTTTTAAAATAGCTAATCTCTTGTTTGGTTTGTTAGGTAGTAAATAATTCATAAGATACTGAGTAACTAACGGGAGATGTAATAACTTTTATTTTTGATACAATAGCTTTAATTACTTTGAAATTATTACATGAGTAGTCACGTCATGTGTTAATTGCGATATTAGTAATCTTGGTTTAATTAGAAAAAGTTTATATATATATATATATATATATATATATATATATATATAAAATACAAATAAACAAAAGTTACTGAAATTGAATACCAAATAAATTAAAATTAATAATTCATTACTATAGATTAGAGTGTGTCTCAACCGAATATAGTATTTAATACAATCAAGGAAAGAAATATTGAAATTGATCAATATAGACTAATTGTACATACTCTAAGCAATATTGGATTGACTCGCACACTAATTTATTCTCCTAATACCCCTCCCCCTTGCAAAACACTCATTCAAATACACACGCACGTACACACACACACACACACACACACACACACACACACACACACACACACACACACACACACACACACACACACACACACACACACCACTCGTGCAATACTAACTAAATTCCTTTTTTTTTTATTTATCCTTTGTATAAAACCCCACACATGCTAGCACACTCACGCATATCCACACAAACCAACAATTTTCTTTTTTTACGGTGTTTTGTTAGTTAAATCAATCAAACTTAAACATTCAAGGTCTTTTAAAGAAAAGGAAAACGACTCAGCTATTGTTAAAAATTGTATACAGACGTAGTTATGGCACTAGTATTTTCCCTTCCCGTTTCTACTAACCATTTGCATACTTTGTTTTTATACAGTTGAAAACTAATATTTTCAATATTTCTTAGCTCATCAGGAATATTTCGGAAGAGTACGTGAGCTATATAATATGAGTTTGTTGTGTTGATTGTTTTGTAGATTTTTGGTGTGTATATACCTATACTACTTTGAAAACGTGTAGAATACTTACGGTTTGCTGATTCTAAAAACTGAAATTTGTTTTTAAAAGCGTATAACATTAGTTGTTTTACATAAAGTTGTCTGACATCAAGCATTTTAAAACTCAGAGTACAACAAATCTGAAGGATATCGGATTGGTTTCTTTAACGCGGCTTTAATTATAGATTTTTGAGTTATTTGAATTGGTTGAATTTTTGAAAGAAAGGCCCCTCCCCAAGAAATTATTCCGTATTGTATAATTGATTGAACGTAAGCATAATAAACAGTTTTAATTTGGGAAAAATTTAGAATACGAGATAAGTTAGAAAACATAAAAATACACTTGCGCAACCTGCTATTAATATATTGAACATGTCTCCTCCAACTTAGCCTATTGTCAAAAATAACCCCTAAATATTTATATTCCCTCACCTCTTCTAAGGGCTTGCATCTACATGGAACTCCAGTGCCCTGAACACATGTATGTAATGTTAAAACCATATCCACTGGGTCACTGATAGCCCGAAGTGAAACAGCCATGTGTTTAGTTTTTGATACATTAACCGTCAGACGGTTTTGGTCAAACCACTGTTTAAACAACACGGAGTCCTCTCTCTGCATTTAGGTAAGTTTCATCCCAATTATTCCCTTCAAAAAACTAGCGCAGTATCATCAGCATATAAGTAAATACTACAGTTATCTAGTTCAACTTTGCTTAAATTATTTATATAAATTAAAAACAAAAGAGGTCCTAAGGTACTTCCTTGAATAACTCCGAAATCAATATTCTTTAGATCACTTTCTGCCCCGTTTATAGATACCACCTGCTGTCTGTTAGAAAGATAGCTTTTAAACCAACTTAGGCTCTTACCTTTAATACCAACAAACTCTAGTTTTTTAATTAAAATGTCCCTGTCTAAAGAATCAAAAGCCTTAGCTAAATCAATAAAAACCATTAGAGAGCGCTTGTTTATGTTAAGATTATCATGCAGCTTATGGGTCAGTCTGAGAAATACGTCATTGACGGTCAGATCACCTCTGAAACCAAATTGGTTTTCAGATATAATTTTATTTTTGAACAAATATTTAGAAAGTTGTTTCCTTACACATTTTTCGATGACCTTTGACACAACACTTAGCAATGATATAGGCCTATATTGACAGCAATTCCCCTTCAAACCTCCTTTAAAAAGAGGGATTACTTTAGCAAATTTAAAACAGTCAGGAAAAACACCTTCTAGTAAACTAGAGTTGACTACTTCCAACAAAGCTTTTTTAATACATTCAAAGTTAGTTTTAATCATGTCTGCAGCTATTTCATCTATACCAGGTGCTGAACCTCCCCGCAACTCCCTTACACAATTTGCCAACTGTTCCTCAGTGACAGGCTCTAGCTGGAACTCTGTTTGTACCTGATACCTCTCATCATCAACTACACAGTCTACCGTCGGGATCTTATTGGCTAACTCTTCTCCTACTTTAACAAAATAATTATTTAATTTTGTTTGCAACTTCCACTGCTAAACCCTCCCCACTACTATTAGCATGACTAGAAAAATGTTCAATTGGAAATTCCCCATTTTTACTTTTTTTACCTACAAATTCCCCTATATGTTCCCAAAGTTTTTTTGGATTGCCTACTGATTCATTTATTTTATTTTTATAGTAATTATCTTTTGAAATTTTTAACAAATTACTCAATAGATTTCTATAATTTTTGTAATAGTTGATCAGATTTCCGTTGAAAGGTTGCTTCTTAATTGTTTTACTAATTTTATCTCTGTGCCTAATTGACTTAATCAAGCCCAGAGTTATCCACGGCTTAATTTTAACAAGCTTATTACTGTACTTTTTAACTTGAGTGGCAGAGTCTATTATATTTTTGATTTTTTTAACGAACGTAGAAGAGCATTCATTTGCATTAGTTGAATTGAGAACAGTTTCCCAGTTTTGTTTTAAAAGGAGATGTTTTACTTCAAATTTATTAATAAATTTTATATTTTTAAAATTATTTTTAGATTTATTTTTACCAACCGAAACCTTCCATTCCACAGCTGTAGCATAGTGATCAGTTACCCCGGTGTCAACAACCAGTGAAGAAACATTGTCGGTTACTTTTAAATTAACAAAAATATGATCTATACATGTATTTGTCTGTGGCGTGACCCGAGTTGCTTTTGTTATACAAGGAGTAAACCCAGCCCCATACAGAACGTCTAAATAGTGCTCTGATACAAGTGTTCTGTTATCTTCCAAAATACAACAGTTGATATCTCCTATCAACCAGTGCACACAGTCCCTTGACCGGGCCTTCATAGTATTGTTCAAGGTCATTGATAAAGAGTTCAAGGTCCCTATCTGTAGAAGGACTGCGATAGACAGCAAGCACAGAAAACTTCTCTCTACCAAGCGACATGTCTAAACACAAACTAGTAGCACTATGCAAACCAACTTCTGACATAGATACGTTTAACTTAGAAACTAACATAGCAGATAACCCCGTCATTCTGATTCCTTTTATTTTTATTACAAAAAGTATCAAACCCCTGAAGCTCTACCAAATCACGATCCTCTGAACATAACCACGTTTCTGTTAAAACTATAATATCAAACTCAGTTTTGATTGTACTTAAAACTACCAACAAATCTTCGAAACTTTTGTTATAGCTCCTTATATTTTAAATGAAACATTTTTAAAAAATTCCCAAAACAAAACTTATTTGAAAAAATACTATCAATCACACTTACACTCTCACCCTCCAGACATTCCACATTCCTAAACTCATTCAAAACATTTAACGAATCACTCATCTTATAATACACACGTGCCTCATTCGCTCCGCCTGCCCTACCTGTCATTGAAATCCTATTTATATCCTACATAACCGTATCGCACTACATTGTAATGCAAATAAAACTAGCCAATGTTTGAAAAATCCTAAATACATAAAAAATAGCGTTACCAAAACAACATAAACATAGTTTATAGATAAAATCCTTATATAGCCTTCAGTATGTAAATAAAGAAATTAACAAGAAATTAAGAACCCCTAAAATAATACTTTTTAAATTTATATTATAAACACTTCTTGGTTATTTAAGTTTAATGCAATTTTTACCATAAGTGCATATATAACTTAAACATTCAAAATTCACTCACGCAACGTTCAACCATTCCTTCTCATTAAGCCTATGTTTATAAAACAATTCCGAATAATAGGAGTTCAAAATATCCAATTTAATGCAATAATTATTAGTTACATACTCAAGAGAGACACACAATAAGTGTTAGAAAGAAATAAAAAATAAAATATCGATTTGAGCACTAATATGCATAAAATACAAAACAAAACCATTTATAAACTTTGATACAAAACTATCAACATCCTATCTTAACTAATAGGCCTATTTTGCTATAATTAATTAATCAGTAAAATTTTTTTTTTTTTTTAACTCATGATAACTTGTAAAGTTATTATTTAAATAATATAAAAAATTATATCCAAATCGGTAAATATCAAAGTAGATCACCAACATAGGTTTTATGTAAAATACAAAACAAGGAAAGCCCTTTAAAAACTTAATTAAATAAATATTATTACTTAACGTATATTTTATTTAATTAATTAGCATAGTTTAAAACCTATAATAACTTTCAAAATCTCTTATTAATTCATATAAGATTTATTATACAAGTAGATAAATATTAAAATTGGATGTATGTTAAGCCATCACATAAAGCCTACACAAAATGCAAAACAAAACCCTTTTAAAACTGTTTACATAAATATTACTGTTTTAACTTTTACATAACTTTGATTAATCATTATATTTAGAAAAATTCATTAAAACTTGTAAAAGTTTTTGTTAATTTAATATCAACGATTATTTATTTAAAACTATCTAAGAAATTCGGTTTTAAATTAAGTACTTAAAATTTATGAAAATACTAAATGAAACGTAAGTGTTTTAAAGTAATATAATATAATTAAATAATAAGGCATTGCAGTACCATACTTGCTACATACTTTTAGAGGAGCACAACTGTTCTGGAGGTGGCGCATCCCTCACTATGGTAAATTGTCCACGGGGGCGGCAACCACAGGCATGTTCGTCATCTCACTCATCGGCGGCGTCCTGACGTCGATCTCATCCAGCGACCAGAAGATCCTGATGGCGTAGGAGTCTTGAGTCTTCCTCACAAAACACCTTTCCCTCCTTAACCCAGGCGTAGGCAAGACTTCCACTTCGCACCAGACTCTTTGCCTGTCTCAGAAGCTCCCTGTTGTGTTTGGTGAGATGTTCGTTGATGAACACAGGCGCCGGGGCGAATGTTGCCAACACGTCGGTCGTCTGTAACCTATTTGTCTTCACAGCAGCCAGCCACTCAGCTTTCGTAGTTCTATTGACGAATTGAACGATGATGGTTGGCGGGAACTTCTTGTTTCTCGGCTGTGGCAGACGATGTGCGATGGAGATGTCTCGTTGTTCATACCTCACCTTGAGAGCCCGAGCAACCTCCCTCAGCACCATGTAGACATCTTCTCCGGCTGTGACAGGAATGCCCCGGATCTCGAGGTTCTGGAGCTTCGCATGTTGCTCCATCTCCATGACCTCCCACTGCAGATCCGACACTCGTCTTGATAACTTCTCATTGGCTCCCATCAGCTTATGACACTCTTCTTTTATCTTAACATTCTCTTCTTCTACGGCAACTAATTTAGCTCGAACTCCGTCCAAGGAAGTCTGCAACGTAGTCATAGAAAGTTGCAGAGCTGTGAAGCTAGCTGAGTTGTCCTTGTTACTCACGGTCATTTGGTGCTGGATGCTCCTCAGTAGCTCCATAACAGAGACCTCTTCTTGCTCAGATTTGGAACCTCCAGAGCCAGAGTCCTTAGAACATATTTCGCATCGCCACGCAGTCCCACTCGCAATCATAGCACTCAACTTAGCAACAGTACGCACTCGGCAACATGCGGGGTGGAAATCTGCGCAACATTGAACACACTTGACTATCTCAGTCGGAGTAGAGATACTTTGCTTGCACTTATAACAAACCATTCTGATGGTTAATACACAACAATATATGTAACACTACTAGGAAAAATATATATATGTAATGAAAAGTGTTTGCAGAACACACAAGGAAATATTAAATTACTGCCAAGCACTGAAACTCACAACACGAGCGAACTGGCAAGGCAGGCAGGGCGGGCAAGGTACACTAGCGGAGCGGCTTATCTATAGTACCTTCCAGCTCGGCGGCCTGATAACAACTGAATCAGACTTTACTGAATCAGACTCAACTGATCAGACTTTCTTCATCATAAAAAAGAAATTTCATTGTATTCATCTATTTAATTTGTTGCTAGTATCAAAGTACCTCAGTCACTGTTAAAAACACTCTACTTTGTAGAACCATTTAATCTGTAGTTTATAAACGTTATAAATAGAATATCATACCAAAGAGAAGGTGTACAACTAGAATTTAAACGAGTAACAACGTTTTACAAAAAATTAAATTAGTGTTATTGAGTCAAAGAGCGAATTATGTTTTAATTTACTTGCATTCCTTTCCTTTTTACACCGTCAGTTGTATAAAATTGTTTCAGATTCTGTTCATCATAAAAAGAACTTTTAACGATATTTTTATAACATTCTTAAATTTATTATTAAATATATCTTTTATTAAAAACTCTTGATGAAAATGTGTATTAGTCCCTTTAAAGAAAATATCATTATGCAATTGAATCAAAATACCCCCATTTTTCCTCAATAACAATTCTCCTTGCCTAAATTTCAAATTCTGTGTCTATTATAATACTGTTGGTTGTAATTTAATTTCAAATTAGGGTCTGTGAAACGTTTTATTAACCATAGGCACTGCTTAACATATATATTGTAGGAAACAACTATCTTTACCAATAAACATAGAAATAACAAAAGAGACGATATAAACCTGTTATACCGATATTAAAAAAAGGTTAATGATTCAATAGGTGCAGGTCGCTGACAACTTAACACACCTATTAACAGTTGCACTCGACTTAGTTTACTAATTATTACGTTAATTTTTCACCCAGCAAACTTTGTTAACTGTAACGGTTTTGGCAGCTTTTGTTCACCAAAGTTGAGTCATAAATTAAACCAAGATTTAAAAACACATTTTGTATAAAAATTAAAATTTGAGGAAGTGTGACAGATACTAAAGATATGTACACGCCAAAAGGAATCAGAAACAGTAAATCTTACATGATATCGGGATGAAAAAATGGTTTTGACGTTTATAGCTAAATTTGTATTAAAGTCTCTTTTTACTTATTTAATTTTTTAAGTAAATGTAAAGTAAGGCTCAATCAGAGGAAAGGTTATAATTATAATCAACGGAAACACAAATTTACTTCCAGGATTAAATTAAAATACAGCTTTGTTACCAATTTTTCATTTATTTCAGAATTTCTTATCAAACTTTGTAAGGTTTTTATACTATTCCAAAATATACCAGCATGTTCACGTTCATACAACTCAAAGTTGTATTTGTAAACTCTCATAAACACAGCTAGTGTGATGATAAAAATAAAGACAAACAATGTTCGTCCCAGCGTGATGTAAGGGAAGACAGCAATGACATAATCAACTGGAGCATAAAGAAAATTAATTGTGTTCAAAATGTGCTTGTAAGCCACTGGTGGGTCTTTTATAGTACTATACAGCAGTGAATAACAATAAAATATTCAACATTTCATTTAAGTTATTGAATTTTGTTATTTATATAATGTGTTATACTGATACATTTTCTGTGGATTTATTACATATTCGGAATATAAAAGAAAACTTTTCCAATTATTGATTAAAATTGCACATTTGTAAATAAATATGTATATTATGTTTGAGTTTGATTTCTTTGCAATACCTTCTTAGAAAGGGTGTTTAATTTTGACCTTAGTTCAACTGTGTGTCCGTTAGAACTAAATTAAGCAATGATATTATGGGTAAAGAATGTGTGTGTATAGACTAAAAATATAGACATCAATAGATATTGGGCAGCCAAGTAGAAATTTCAAATTAAGATTTAAAAAACATGAGCAGACCTTAATATCAAGCAATACAAACAGTACGAAGTCTAATTTTGCTAAACATCTCTTACAAACCGTCACAGTTATATCAGAGTAAAATAAAACATGGAAAATATTGAGTTTTATAAAGGGGGAGGAAATTTATATTCCAAAAAGAACTATACATTTATATAAATATAGAATATAAAAGTAATAAACATGTTAAATAAAATGCAAGCCGATAAAACAAACTCGATATATCAAAAGAAATATTAAAATTAAGAAAGTAAACCTGCATCACTTGTATAAACATTATTACCAACCAAAACATGTAATGTATCTTAAAGCTGTGCCTGATAAATAAAGAAAGTTGTATAATATAACACTTGGCAGTATTTTATTATTATTATTTATAATCGTTTTACGTATGCCACGTTTGCCTAAATAATTTTTAAACACATTTTGTTTTGCAGGTATGTTTACCTGCCTAACCAAAATCTTAACAATTTATTTAATTCGATACTTAAACTATTTACCACATGTGGGCTTAATGAGTCACGGATTCATGGTCACGTCAAACAAGAAGGGCCATGTCGGAGACATCAAGGTACCGTATAAGCGACATTACTACTGACACATGCCGCCAGGTGTCGCGGCCCTTCATTACCGTAACGTTGCTTAATGTGGTCGGCGGCTTCGTCGTGTACAGTTGTCGCGTCGTGTTTACCTCATAGCAGGTACACCTCATAGTAATTTGGAAATAGATACATTTCACCGGTTTTATTTCGTAACAAGTAGATTACAACAACATTATTAACAAGTAAATGTAGAACCTTTGTTTTTATGACTATTAATAATAGTACTAATATATATTTAGTCATATGTGTTCTTTCAAAAATTAAATGATATAAATAAATGGTCGACATCACTGATTTTAAATGGACTGTACAATTTAAAAACGATTCAGTAATTTTAATTGTAAGACAATGCTAGTTAAAAATGCTTCCTAGCACAATAAAGTCACAATTCAGTAGATCCTATAATTAATATCTGATTTCAAAGTAATTATTTAGAAATGGTCAACATTCACTGGAATGTTGTAACTATTCAGTGTTTTATTATAAATTATTATGAACGGTAAACCCGTATCGTTCTTTAAAACGATATTCTTGACAATATTTATCCCCGAATAAACAATTCCCGTTTAGGCCCTACCTGTATATATTTTATGTATAGGGCCTATATTTCCAACCTGAAATTTCGTAATTTATTGCAATAAATAATACATTTATAATTGTAATTTTGTAATAAATTTCGTTGCCACTATTGTAAAGACATTTATTCATCGTTCACTGGTATTCATTCATTGTAAATTCAGTTCTAATATTCGTTGGATATCACGTCGTTCATATGAAATATCGTAATGTCAACTTTACTCTGATCATTATACATTCGTATACAAAATCAATTAAATAATTAAAGAGACGAATTTGTCTGGGGAAAGAATTGTAGTAGGACAAGTTAGGTAATTTTATCATTTTCGTTGGCATCGCTGTGTTAAGCCTTGATCAGCTGTTGTATCAGCAATGGTTTGTTTATAAAATTAAAAATTCATTTCAAGATGGGAAGTCCGCTTTAAATTCTACATTAGTTGAACAACATTCTGTTATTAGATGTTTATTTTATGAAGGTGACGAAACAGTGACAATAAACTGTAGAATGCCTAAATTTAATGAATGAGAATGTTGTATGAATCGTGAGAATTGTTCCAAGTAATTTGTGCAGTTCAAAAATGGTCGCGACTCAGTAACTGACGACCACCATTCTGGCCGACCAGTTGTATTTTCAACTAACTCACTTGAAAGTCGAATTGATGACAATATTCGTACCAACCGACTTGCGAATGTAGAAATGTTAGTTGATAAGATTGAAGTTAGTATGGTAAAGTTCGTAATATTATCTGCAACTAGCTGAAGTACCACAAGATATGGCAAGAAGGGCCCCAAATGGCAAAAGAATCAAAAAGGCAAAGCGAAGAGTGTAAGCACACCAACTCACCTGTCAATAAATAATTGAAAACCCAAGCATAAGCAAGAAAAGTCATGTTAATGGCGTTTTGGAACAGTGAAGGTCCAGTTTTTTGTGAATACCTTAAAGAGCAGCATACATTGAACATCCAATACTACTCAGATCTGCTTTTAAACAAGCCAGCCATGAGAGAAAAACGTTGTGCATCTCAGAGGAGATTCGTGATTATCCATCAAGTCAACGAACCACCTTGAATTGCTTAACTGAAGCATTAAAATATCGAAAAATTAGTCTGAGAAATACTGCCGCATCTTCCCTTACAGTTCAGATTTAGCACCTAGTGATTTCCATTTGTTTGGTACACTAAGGAGCCATTACGTGAGAAGGGGTTTCAGAACAACAGGTACGTGAAACATTTTGAGTTCAAACATTAAGATTCGGAGTTATTTTCAGCCAAAGTAAAAGAGCTTGCAGCCCTTTGCCGCAAGTGCATAAATTCTTCAGAATATTATGCTGAAAATTAGAAAAAGGTATTGTTTTATAAAAATGTCTTCTTCTGTAGACTCTTTAATTATTAAAAGACACATATAAGCTATATGTATATATAAATATATAACATTTTTTTAATGAACATTGAATCACAAATAGTACTTGCTGGGACTCGAACCAGGATCTCTTACTTTCCGTGTGAATGTGCTACCATTACACCACAGAGCTCTTACTTCTTATGATTCAATTATATTGTATTTGGCCGCATCGTTTATACGTTATCACATATTCGTTTAAATAACCAAACTAACATATGAATGGAAAACCAAACACCTGTTAAACGACTTCTGTTTACATTAATACAATTTTTATAAATGCCAATAGCCTAATTTAACTTTTTGTAATAAACATTGAATCACAAAAAAACTTGCTCCGCCGTGACTTGAACCCGGATCTCTCACTTTCTGGGTAGATGTCCTACCATTACACCACAGAACCCTTACTTTTTACGATTCAATTATATTGTAATAATAAAGTCCACGAAATTATTAAAGCGTTTTTTAATATTTCTTTACAGTTTACAATACAATAAATTATATTCTTTGTTGTGCCAAAACCACGTAATATAAACACGTTATATAATTGCTAGAACCTAATTATAGTTTTATTGCCGTAAAATGCTAGAGATAGAAGTCTTTGAAAATTTTAATAAAAATGTGCATTATAATTAGTTTTTAAGAATACTATCACATTAGTGTAGGTTATCGAAAGGATCGCAAAGGAGCAGTGCGCACTATGAGCTTTGAAGCTAAATTTACATGTTTATCATCCCAATTCATCCTGTGACGTTATGTTTACAGTAATTTGTTGATGGCTTTCCAAATTTATGTACGTAGCGAATGGAATACACGCATATTCTCGTATTTGCCCAACATTATGCAAATCATGTTTACATACTCGCAGACGCTATGTTGTTAAAACACATTAAATCAACAGAGAATCGCACAATGGTCGGTCACTGTTCAAACAAAATGTTCTACAAACTTTTTCTATTTTATGTATTGGTAGTCTTAGTTTTGGTGTATTGAGATTTATAGACAGGAAATATATATACTGCCATTTTTAATTTGAATACTTTATTTCATGAACCATAACGAATATTACAAAAAAAAAAAACATTTAACTTATAGCTTTAATATACTCTAAAATAAATTGAAATATATTTGCCAAAGCTGGTATAAGGGTTTTATGTTTAGTTACAGCTATTTAATGACAAGTTTTACCTGACGTTCAAAGTTTGACCTCATCGTTTCCAAATTTATTTAGAAAATATGTGATACTATCATCTGAGAATATTTTTATGAATATAAAAATCATCCCATTTCATCCAATATGAAAGAATGGGAGCGATTGAACAATTATAAACAAATAGAGCACAAATTATATTCATTCTCGAGATATTCTACGGATAGTTAGACAGGCAAAAATTACACAAAAAGGAGATTAACACAAAAATTATTTATCAAATAATTTATTCTCGTAGAAATTATGTTTCATGCAAAAATTTAGTCATATGAAATATTTCTCGTCATATTATACAGATAAACACTCAGAATTTTGTTCCTTAAAATATATTACATATAGGCTAATGTTTTACATAATAAGAGTTAACACACCAAGTCACTAAAATTATGTTGTATGTTGAGATATTTAGGCTACATGTGTTAATATGTCACGCGTTTAAATCTCACACAGGTGTATGAGTTTGATTAAAATGTAATTTATTCTTTAATTTTATCATTGCCATCATGGTTACTCGTAAGACCAATGCATTAGCTAAAGCTTTGCCAAATCCTATGGAATAATATGCACTTCCATCGAACTAAGTGTAGCTCAAAAAGAGTGAGGTTCATATAAAATTGCAAATATGTAGGTTATTTCATTACCAAAATATCGGCGGACAGAGCTAAAAAACATAAATGCAATTTTTCCATTCTCTCGGGTTACAGGATTTGTTAAAGGTCAGCCAATAACATAACTCATGACTAACATATATAGCCATTGTTAAAACGTTATGTTCTTTGAGAGAACAATTTAAAATAAAGAAATTAGTTTCAGACTTCTGAATGTAAACAAAGTTATTGGTTGAACAAAAGCCGCATGTTAACTTTTCAAAGCTCTGTTATATCGAAACACCCAAATAGTTGAGTACCTACTAATCTAAACACAGCCAAGAGATTTCCGTTCGAATAAACTTAAGACAGTTAAAAATTAATTACATTTTAAAATTTTAAAATACTAACTAAAAGAAAATTTTACATACAAGTCATATGGATTGCATTACACCAATTAAACGTAATAAAATCTAAATATGTTGTGTTTTGTATTTAAATTTAGCGTTATCTTATGTGGTTTCGGTTTAGTAGGAAAAAATAAAAAATGTAAATAATTTATTCGTATTTGCTTTCAAGCAATCTAAAAAATCTATACTCTCTTTAATATGGTGTGATGCATACAGTTTTATTTATTTATTTGTCATTCATAAACATCTTTTTTACACATTTTTGTAATATAAATAATTTTTAAACATCGAAATGTTTTGGTAACTGGACTTTCTTGGTTTTTGTGGAAGCGTAAATCTTCAAATATCTGAGGTAACAATTGGTGCTTAGTAAGTTATTTCATTTTTTTTAATATGATTAAAGTGGAAGAAGTGTTTAAAACTGATTTTATATTCTTTCACTTCCTGTAGTTTTATAGAAAGATAAATTAAAAAATATATGTTTTTAGTTATCTGTGTCAAGAGTCTTTTAACATGATGTATCACACACCTAACCTTTTTATTAAAAAATTTACCAAAAAACACCATCACCAAAAAAACACTTGACAGGTTTTTAGGGGGGATCAAAATGATTTTATCAAATTCTTCCCTTACAAAATAGGGGGATTACAGTTAAAACGAAGTTTCTATCTTCACTTTTAATCCACTACAATCAGTGAGTCAGAAGGTCTGGTTTACCCAGAATAGATATTTTTACAATGCACGTAGTTTAAAGATAAGTCTGTTGTTACTAACAGGTAAACTTGAGGGTTTAGTCGAAGGGTGTATATAGGGGGAGTGTAGAAAACTCCGTACCGCTCATTCCGTCCCGTTTTTCTAGTCGTGGTGTAGTGTTACATGGAATTTAAAGTTTGTTAGTCCGTACTTCTCGTGCTATATTGAGTAAGTAGATACGAGTAGGAATAAATTAAATAATATAAAAGATCATCTGCATTTATGTTATTTCTTTTCTTACAAGAAGTTTCTTAAACAAATCTATTAGCATAAGTAAATTATTACCAAAGCAATGTATTTATAGAAACATAAGATTTAAAAAATATTAAGTATACGGAACTATATTAACTGTTGCATTAGGTGTTAATGCAATATAAAGAAAGAGTATATACAAAAAAATAAGGACAGTACATATTGTAACAAATTATTAATATTACATATTATAAATATGGAGATTTTGTGATTAACATGAAATTTCACGTTTTGATTGATTTGAAACTTATATACATCTATACAATATAAAGAGATTTTTATTTAAAATATAATAATTTAGCTATGTTAAAGCTTTAATATAATTGTAAAAGAAAGGCACATTTATTTATTTCATAAGGTAATATTGGTTACATAAGAAGACATATTTAATTTAAACTTTCCTATTTGACATTGTCAATTCTTGTATTTATAAAATGTTTCTTTAGTTTTGGTCTCATTTTATACCTTAAGTTACACTAGGAAATTTATTGAGTTTTAAATTGTTTATCTAATTTATGCTATATAAAAACAGATATCTAATTTCTTGTTTTATTTTGAAGCGATAAACAATTTTAGTTTTTAAATTTATATGTACTTTTATTGAAAAAGTTTGTTGTGTAAGAATTTTGTTTAAATCATAAGACAAATAGAGAAGAGTGGTGTTAAAATTATTAAACATAATAAAACTTAATATTCACTTATTCTGATTTTCACTTTAAAAATTATCAATTAAAACATCCAATTTTAAACTACTTAGAAAATATTGTATTGCTTGTTTCCATACTAAACTGCCTTACATCACCCCATTATCTAGCGAAACCTGCAATGTGAACAAAATTCATAAATATACAGTATGGATAGGTAATCATAAACTTTTAAAATTAAGAAGTAAACAGCTACATTATATATAAAGTGTAATATAATTGTCATGAATCCATTATTCATGTCAGTATGTACCATATTTAATACTTTTAAATAACGTATTTTTAGAGTGCAAATTAGCTAAAATTACTTTGCTTTATAGCACTAACTACTTATTGTGTAGTTAAATTACAATTCTTACTCAAGAATATGCATATTGGCAGCTTCCAAGCAAGTGTGTGTAATAGGCCAGTTTCCATGCAAATGGGTAAATCTAGAATCAGTGAATCAGGAATTCAATTTGCGTTCTTGAGTTGTAAATAGCAGTAATCCCGATATATTGGATATGCTCCGTAGGTCTGATAGCCGATTGCGTGATGATAGATTGACGTCAAATCCTACCAAGAGTGAATACTTTCAACGTTACTTAATAAATATAAAATGTTACTTTAAATACGTAAAGAAATTTT
Organism: Homalodisca vitripennis; assembly: GCF_021130785.1. Taxonomy (NCBI): domain Eukaryota; kingdom Metazoa; phylum Arthropoda; class Insecta; order Hemiptera; family Cicadellidae; genus Homalodisca; species Homalodisca vitripennis. The sequence goes on along the minus strand of NW_025780920.1, from coordinate 28,182 downwards.
GTTGTTGAAATAATATATAATCGTAATCGTATAATTATCATTAAAAGATGTCAAAAAATGGAACTTGACATGAATTTAAGGTTAACTTATACTAATCCTTCAAATGGCTTTATAAATTAAATACATTATTGACATAAAGAGTTCTAAAACCAAAAATATACAATTAGGTCGTATACTCCGTATTATATCTGCCATTAAGTAACTGTTATTAGGAATCCTGTTTTAGAGATATCAGAACCATTTATACTTATGAATAAACGGCGGCGGTCGATTGCCGAGTGGTCTAAGACGTCGAACTTTTAACCTAAGTTGCGTGTACACTGCCAGCCAAGAAGCTGCGCAAGTTTTGTGCTCGTCAATGAAAATTGCTTGTCAAAATGTGGACAAGAGTTCACGCAATCACTGTTGTAACTAGTGTCAGACAGTTGTTTGAGAGCAACCTGGAGAGCAGTGTCTGCAACTAAATTTTGAATTTTAAACATTGTTAAGACATTACTGTCGTATTTGAATAGAGTTTGCATTGACTATCGTAACAACCAACGAGAGCAGATGTTGCAAGTACTTGCGACGGTACTATATAGAGATAGAATTGCTTATACTTGTTTACATTTTCCGACAACAGTTGTGCACAGTGTAATTTCTTAGAGATACCACATGTGTTTAAGTCCTATCTGTGACCGTTTGTAGTTTTTATCAGTACCATCAAGCTTGACTGCATCGACTGTCCCCTTTATTCTGAGTGATAAGACCGTCACAAAGTCCAATTGGGTCGAGCAGAATAAGGATATGCATCTTTTTTTTTTTTAAAATAGTACATTTGTAAATGGCATAATTGTAAATATTAATGCACAGAATTAATTTATTACATAAATAAAGTAATTTTATTCAAACTACTTTTTATGAATAATTTGATAATGTAATATTCACAGATTGATTTTCAAATACCATAAAAGCAGGAAATCTGTATTCACAACGCAAATTATATTTTCCATACAACCCCGAACAAACGTTAATATTGTCTATTAAATTCGTCAAAACTAGTGAGGCTAAAAGTAGGAACAGACAGGACAAAGAAATTCATTCAGGGCTGTAAAATCACTGAAATCTTATACCAAGACAGTTTTCAACTCTTCCGCTTCCTTAATTTACTTTGACGACGTCATCAACTTGTTTACTTCATCAGCTCACCTCTTTCATCTCAGCGAGTTAATAATTTATAAAATTAGATTTTTCGAACTTAAATTGACCTCAATAATTTTGACGTACGTACTCTAAAAAAATGTTATTACATTAAAAAGTCCTATATAAATTATATTATATGAGTTTATTTTTTCATTTCTGTACGTCTGTCTGTTCGGTGTTATTAAAGTTTGAAACTAATATAACTCGTTTAGACTGAATACTTGTTTCCTGTTTCTCGTCACTGTACCATATCTCGAAAACTGACATATAGACTTAAGAGTTTGCATGAAGCTTCAATTAATTATATATGGAAAACACAGAGTTCGACGATGGTGCGAGTTACTTCACTGGGTTTGGTATTATAGGTAACCATGATGGAAACGAGAAAATAATATAATAAATATAATTGTAAAGAAACGCAGTACACCCCCAAGAGATTGAAACATGTGATATATTAAAGCATGTAGCTTAACTATTCCAACACATGTCGTTCATTTATTGTAACTTAGTGGGCCAATTTAAATGATTTAAACATCGAGTTTAATCACAATTTAATAAACGAAAATGTGATACGTAACAAAATATGTCGACAGAAATTTTGTGTATGGACATTAAATTTCGCATGAAATTACTTCAAAGTATTTAAATTTCCTCAGGGTAAAATGAATCGCGTTATGTATTCAAAATACTGAATGCACCCTCAGTGAAGCCTGTTAATTTGTTGTAATCTATCTTATATTTCTTTAATTTACAAAATATTCTATGTCATAACAAATAACACTGTTTTATAGCAAATGTTTTAAGAACTTCGAAGAAGGACTTTTTTATTTTTCCCTTTACTAACACTAAATACGTTTATAAGTAATACACTATGTAGATTTAAACGGGTTCTCACATAACATGTATAACATATTTACTATGACAATTACACGACAAATTGTAGTTATCCAGTTGGCAGAGAGCTGAGCGAGCTCAATACCCCAAGATCCTCATTACTGTAGAAGATCCTGCTTGTGGTGTGAAGGCTAACCTTCTTCTTGAGAGGCTTCCTTTAAGATAAATACTCGTCGTTTAGAAGTTAAGTTGAACCACTTCACTTTACCGACTTTTCCTTAAAACGTTTCAATTAACTCGGATGATGGTTGCACGTTTGCTCAACTCAGATGTAGAAAAGTGTATTCAGTGGTTTTATACCACTAAGTACAGAGTTGTTCTGTTTCATCATGATCATTAAAACTATAAAACTGTTATAATATCTATATGTTCTTATTGTTTGGATAAGGGATTACGTACAATTCGTAGTTGGTGGTAATACATCTAAAGTTTTATGTTGGATTTAGACTCTACCGTAATTGGAGCGAAGTGTTTTAAAGCTACTTTCTATGCAAATGGTATATCCAGGCTCCATGTAGTCGGAATCCAATTTGATCCCTTTAATTGTATAAGAGCATTTAGATTTAAATAAAGGGTGTTTTACTGTGTTAGAAAGATTGTGTTAAATGAAATATAACACCAAGGTGGATAAGTAAATAGTTTTTATGGTTACATTGTTAATTTACATTTCGTAATCCACAAAATTAAATATTGAACTATACTTAACCAAGAGGGAAATATTTGTCGGCAAATTACTAGTAAAAATAGAAAATAGCTCTTTAAAAACTTTTCACTTTCTCAATAAATGTTATAACAGGAAACTAATTTAGATTAAACCTGTCATACTGTTTTATGCTATCGTTAATTGTGATAACTGAGCTCTAAAATGACATCAATACGTTTTCAAGTAATAATTATCTTTTATTTAAAACAGTAAATTTCAACCATAACAGTAAATATAAGTAAAAAGAATCACAGAATGTTTTTAATATTTTTGAAGGGAGAGGCTCATATCCAATAGTTAAACTTTAAAAACCAGTTTAAATTTAAAAATTTAGTTAAGAATATTAAAAGTTTTAATTAAGTATCAAAATACTTTTCTCTTTCTTAGTGTACGTCCTTTTCCTTATATATAAAACGTAGAACATTCTAAACTAATGTTTACATACATTTTAAATATATTATATTCATAGGATATATTGATATGTGTTTTTTTCCTTAAGGTTATTTAACTTCTTTTTTTCGTAATTGCATTATTTTTTGAAGACAAGATCAAAATATACCCACTGAAAATAATTCACTAGCTCCATATTAGTAGGTCACTTTCCAAACCAGCTGCTCGGCGTACAAACATATTATTTATTTGTTAATAGAGGCCAAATAAATACAGTTTACAATGATAATTCTTTTTAAATTTTACATGTGGTTTTTGGAAAAAAGTTTTATATCATTGAACTTACCTTTTTGAATGACATAGATGTTCGTAAAATTGTTTCTAATTTTATGGCTATTAGAATGAATCTTTAGTGTCCTAATTTCTCTGAGTAACTGGTAATCAGACCACTTACTACCATTTTATAGTTAAATGGAACTGTATCACCACACCGTTTGTAGAGTCCCCAATGTATAATATTCTAACCATATTTATCTTAATGAGTTTAAATCTACATCAAAGATATCTTACATTCAAATGGTTCTGCCACGTGTCGTAACAGGTCCTCTGTGGTTGCATGTAAATTTGAAATATATTCCTCAGTTTACTGTCGAAATCTCCTGCGTAAAGATGTACCGAAAGACAGTGATACAAAAAAGAAGATGACATGAAAATAACGCATACAATGAACGTTATACGTCTTTGTAGCAATTAAGTGTTATTCCAAATTTAAAGTTTGCATATGATAATTTCTAGACAAATCTAGCTACATGAAACATTAATTTTTTATTATATTTTGTCATATTAGTGTTAACACAATTAAAGACGACACACCAAATCACTATAATATAATGTACGAGTTGGTATAGTTATTGGCAATATGTGTTAATACATAATATGTTTCAGCCTCTTATGAGTGTATTGAGTTAAAAAATGTATTTATTTTGCAATATTCCTTTTGAAATCATGGCTATCCATAGCACAAATGTAAAACATATCCGAACACGCTCAGCCAAATATCAATGGAAAGGTATACTCCATTATCAAACTCAGTGGTCGTCATATAGATATGAAGCTTTATGGACAGTTTGAACTCTATAGGTTAGTTCGTTATAGAGATATAGTGTGGACAGACAGACAAATAGACTGAAAAAAACACTGTTCCAGCCTTATCAATGGCCTCTTTTAAACTTAAACAATGAAAGATTCCAATTGTTGTTTCTTTATAACTCTTTTATTGCACCAAGATAACAAACAAGTCCTAAACTGTCATAAAATCAAAATTGAATAATTATCTAGTAAATGTAGTGTAAACCCATTCCAACTATAACAATCTCAAACTATCTTAAAGATATTTCTATACATACGTATGAAAACTTTAATTCATAGCAGAATTTTAAAGCAAAAACTATTTAAGAATAGGCTTTTATTAATCGACCTTAAGTGGTTTCCAATAACAAAAGTCTTACATCTCTTTAAGCCCATTTGGTATCGTACCGTTATGGCAGAGCACCCTAGCACTTTTGAGGTTTTCTGTAAACTATATCAGGTACTAAATATTTAAACGTTGAAATACGAAGCCTTGAGAGATTAAATTTAATGTCCTACAAAAATTAAAAATAAACTGCAGGCCAGCTCTTGAAAATACCTGGAGGTAAATAAATATTATCTCTCAATATAGCATCAAACAAGAACATATAATATTCTGAAATTCGCATGACTAACCAGTGACAGACCAGTTAAACCATATCGACACAGTTGAACGCGGAATACTCACACAGATATTGGTCTTCTTATGTATTAATTTTTCGGATGCGATGAATTAGAGCACTGATTATTTTAATTTCAAACTAACACACTTTAAAGACCATTCTTACTGTATTTTGACGACCATTCTTCATGTAGTTCCATGAAAAAGGTAACTAGTTTCGTAGTACAATTCGCACTTTCCATCGGTAGGAATATTGTTAGGATTGTTGAGACGCTACAACACAATATATACCAAGGATTTAAAATATAAACATATTTTCTAACATTTATTTATACTATAGTAGTATGAATCATTTCACAGACATGGACCAATAGCTATAAGCAGTAGATGGTGAGCAAGCAATGCCACAGGACGGACTGAATCAACGCCGGCTGCGGGAAATGGACCGTTTAGCTCACATTAGTCCCGAGTTTCCCGATAACAAACGGTCACATTAAGAAACGATCGCAATTCAGCTTCCTTTCGTTAGCGGCTGATCTTTTAACTCTTTCAGCTCTCATGACTGCAGATAATGTAGTCATTAGTCATTATGTGTGTAGCATGTAATCAATTGTGTTAGTTAGTCAAGTGTTCCATTGTTTTCCGTAATTTTTGTTTTAATATATGATTTAAACGCGTTTTAAACATATCACTGGTTGTAAATCCTTCTAATGAACCAGTAATCCATTTTTTATCATTAACTCAGATAAGAAACCCACTGATTGTTTATTTACTCCCTCAGTTAATGTGCGGCGAGCTTGAAGGTCTGTAGGTTGTTTGACCGGTTGCGATGGGCTTGTGTGCGGTTGTCCTTTGTCTGCCATAACTGTGCTTGGTTTGATATTATATGAGCAAGAAAACCGGCAAGGGTAATTTTTCGGCGAATTCACTGGTAACTTCAAGACTTTCAAAGTGTTAACGAGCTCATTCTTCACTAACCTAACCTAGAAAATATATAAGGTAGAAGATTTTTTATCCCAACAGCTAATGCCGGGTCTTAGTAAGTTACTCAATGAAAATCTTGAGACGATATCAGTGTATTGATAGGAAAAATTAATGCTTAGTTACTGAAAACGAATTATTGAAAGAAGAAGTCAGAGATCTAAGAAGACCACTACTGTATAACGATTAAGCTGCCGGATCTTGAGAGTAGATCAAAAAGAAACAATTTAATCTTTAAGGGACTGGAAGAGAATGATAAAACTGTAGACTACATACAGACATGTCGTGCATAAGTTCTCTTCCAAAATGTTCGGAACCAGCGACAAGTTATGGATCAATAAAGCGCTCCCACTTAGCAGAAACCACACATATACTGGATGACCAAGACATTCACTAATCATGTCCCGTGTGTAGTATTTTAAAGGTACTTCTTATGTAATACACAGAGACTACCCTGAAGAAGTACAAGACAAAAGGGCACAGCCTGTGAATGTAAGAAAAGAGGTGGGAGTCACGGGGAGACAGTCCACATTTTCTTGAACTGATGGGAAGCTGTCATCCGGGCACCTGGACGTCGTTAAAATACTGAATGATTTGACAGGATGTGATTTCATTGAATTCCTGACCAAGCTCGATGGAGGGGATGATGGTGGCCGACTGAGGAGTCAGCGGACACCACCGGGGTAGTAACGACGCTTAAGGCCGGCAGCAACCACCACCGATGAGGGGACTACGCCGATCCCAGGGCACAAGAAGCGGAATTCGGGATTTCGGGCTAATGTTAATATTTTAAACTGCCATGTTCTAGTGTTCAATGTGATCTAGTGTTCAGACTCTTACAATGAGCATTTTGAGGCTCTAGGGGCCAAGGTGGAATTTTTATTTACTTTATAGACTAGTAGAGCGCAGCCCAGATGTATTTTGTAAATAATATTATTCCTTTATTCATTTTAGGGACGCTAAGAATGGCTATATCAAATATCAGTAAAATTGTTTGAATGGTTTACACGTGAAAAGAAAATAAACAAAAAAGGTACTTTAGAATTTATAATTTTATCAGGATACAAATTGTACAGTGTGGTATACTTCAATAAAGAATTCAAAAACCTTTGCAAGTACATCTTCAGAATGTAGTTAACCAATAAGAATAAAAAAAATTGAATAAAAGGTTTGTCATCAAGGTGATGTGAGGTTATTCTAGGATTGACGTAGGATCAAATTAAAGAAAGATAAATAGAGATTAGTCTTATATTTAGACTGCTTGGTTGCTGAGATTAAAACAATTGTTTTTTATCGTTTTAAAAATCCTACAACTGTTGTAATTAAATATAGGTTCAGGATTTCATACTAAATAATAAATTCCATTTAGATTGAAGAAATGCTTCCATATTTAGTGTTTCACCGAACGAACCTCAGGCAATTATCGATTGATTTAATTATTACAAAACTATCGGGAACTAATCTTACACGTCAACCTGATAAAATTATTATTCTCTTTCATTAAGAAATTATCTAAACATATGGTTGGTTTCATTGCATTAATTTATTAAAATTTTATACATATTTAGTTCTAAACATAAAATGGAGCACTGAAAGAGGGATCAAGCACGTCAAACCTTTAATATAAATGCTGCAATTATGAAAAAAACCCGTTGTAAAGCCTAAAACATTGTATAATCTACAGTTTAATGAGTTTGAACGAAAGTTGAGAGTTTTCATGTGAACTGACAGAGGTAATTTACTTGCTCTTCGCTTATTCCTCTGACGTTGTCCTTACAGTTTTTATTATTAATGAAATATTAGTATATTGCACATTTAAAACATGTTACACATGTTTTTCTCCACATTATTAATAACATAACTGTTTCCTTTTATTTTAATTTTTTCAGACTTCATTGATGTCAGCCCGTATTGACATAGTTTAACTTAATGTGAGTAGATAAACTATTTGTGATAAATATATACGATTGCTTATTCATAATAAGAGAGAAATATTAGGTCAAAAACACAACTGATTAGTAATTAGTTGCAAAATCAGCATCATATGCTTGGTGAGTAGCTTATTAAAACAGTATACTACTAAAACAATCACTCAACATAATGATAATTGAAGACTCTTGGAGGAATTGGAAAAACTTATAAATACTATTAAATGTGAAGAATACAATATTTTTTAATCTATTTATTTTTTGGACGAGGCCTTTCGATACTAGAGGTTTCGATGGCCTAGAGTCGCCTAATGATGAAAACTTTGGTTCCGAAAGGCCTTTTCCGAAAAATAAATACATTGGAAAAGTATTGTATTCTTTACATGTAGTAGTATTTATAATGATAATTATTTTTCTTTGCTAGGTAAAGTGTCATAAAATTCCACAATGCATCCATTGATTCCTAAAGGAGCTCTAATTGGAGATCATAGGTAAAATTGGTTTCATAGGTAAAAGTTAATGATATATCGAAAAGGTAAATAATAAGAGAAAATTGTTTTTACTTTACTTTATCAGGTACGCTTGGAGTTATTATGCTGTCAAAGATGTTTGACTGGGCTTCAGTAATATGTTATGAATTAATATACCATATGCAGATATATAAGTATAAATTTAGAAATACAATTACTTCCAATTGTATTATCATAGTAGATACTTCTAGCTAATATTTGTGTGTTTGGACTGTTTGGATATTAAAGGTACTTCAGGGTTTAGTGTTTCGGAACGGGCAATGTTATGTGATTTTACAAAAGAACTTTTATTATTCACCCTTTCTGGTGTTTTATGGCTTATTAATTTTGCAAAATTCACACAGAGTTAAATATTTTATTTAAGGATATCTGTCGAGGTCATGGTAAACCTAGCTCTGAGTGGGCATCATAGTCTTGGGGTGCAGAGATGTTTATTGTACTCTCTAGTTTAGACCCTACCGAGACTGTGTTGCTATATATATATTGAATTATGAATATTACACATTCAATATATTCAAATATTGTTTAATTATGAAGGTAAAATATTTATTAGGACATTCCAATTATAAAACAATATCGCCAACACTACGTTTCCAGATTTCCAGTCTGATCTCTTCTTCATGTATAAAAATAACCAAACATATAGCTTTTTTATAATTCCAAATTAAAAAACATTCTAAGCGTCGTAACACTTAAAAGTCAGAAATAGCATGCCGATTGTCAAGTAAATCCACATACTCTTGTTAAATCATATATTATCTTAAACTAAACTAAATCTACTTATTATCAGGATCGACTGACTACTGACAAAATGTATGTGATAGCCTTGTTATTGGTACATTCAGATGATTCAAAGGACTGCAGTTGCATTAAGTGTAAATTAGGTACTGTATGTAAATATCATCCCACAACCACAAATACAGTTTTTTCGAAATAAATGGGGTTTAAATATCTCAGAGAGATCCTTACAACTTTTAAACCGTTAGGTACTTTGCAGCGTGAAGACATTGCGGGTGAATACGGTGGTCTACCCATTACCTTAAAAGTAGACCTTAGAATATTTTAGGTATTCACCCTAAAATGTTATTTTTCCAATTTGGTAGTAAGGTGGAGTAACTTAGGCCAAGCTGTTGGTTGACATCTACAAACATTGAATACACTATTTGAGAGTATTCAAGTTTCAATATACGAGTAATATTATACTACGTAAGGACAGATTCAGTGTTGACGTGAAACTTCATTTAGCCAATGCCTCTGTAGTGTTGTTACTCCACCGTACAATTCAATATAACTAATTTACACAAATGATTGAGCTATAAATGTATGAAGACAATAGCATTAGTATCATTATTCTGATAAATCTAATGTTGGTAAAAGAAGTATTAAATATATTAGAATTGGTTGTAATGGAGCTTACTATATTTAGCACTCTTTTAAGTTTGGCACTCTGCAAATATAAACGATTGTAGCACTGATTATTCAATAGTCAGTAGTTATCGTGAGAAACTGTGTACACAGCTTAGTGTCCTGTACACAGCGTACGTGCTGTGTGCTCATCTGCATATCTCCTTTACATATACTACGTCACCAGATTCTGGGTCACACGGTATTTCCGTGCTGGTTAGTTCTAGTTAGTCGTACCCAAGTTACATTTTAGATTGCCCTAAATTCAAATCTCTTGCAACGCATATTATTATAGTACATGGTACTGTTGGAATATTATAAATTTAAAATACTCCTTATTTTAAGATAATTTCTTTTGGAACTTTGCCTTAATTTTATAACTATAATATTTTATAACGTAGAAACTAAAAACGACGACAATTTATATGTAAATTTGTGCGTGTATGTCAAGTTGCCTCCTATTTATTTTTCTAACAACGAGTTATATAGTAGGGGATTTTATACAACATAAGGATGAAATTCAACATTATTTCTATACAGACGACTATATAAGTGATTTAAAATTTGCAAAGATGCAAAAGTGAAGATTTTGAATTTTATCACACGACAAACCTTAAAAAATTACAACAAAGTATTTTATTGAATAAAACTTGAAATACATTACTAGGTGTTTGACCATATTTATTGATTTAATATTGATAAACCTTTACCCTGCGAATATATTATTATTTATTACACCAAAGAAATTTTCTTTGACCATTATAAAACTGTAATCAAATATATATCCCAACAATTTTGAAACATTTGGTAAAATAGATTTCAGTTTATTTCACTCACTCAAGCTTATAGAAATTAGGAATAATCACCCTACTAATTAATAACATATTACACAAAAATGTCAATACACTATACTATCATAATCATTATTGTTACTGTTTTATCCCATTAGCATTTCTTTAGATTAGTTAAATAATATAATTCTCTCATATTTGATCAATTTTAGTTTTCAAAAAGGAATTTTTCCAACACAATTAAAAACAGCCGTTGTAATTCCTATATATAAAGGTGGACTAAGCAGTACGTGTAATAGCTATCGCCCAATCTCATTGCTTTCTTGTTTCTCAAAAATCTATGAAAAACTCATGAAAAAGAAAATTGTTAATTTTTTAAACAAGACCGATTTTTTTTAGTAAAAATCAATTTGGCTTCAGAGAAAATATGAATACCGAAAGCGCTCTATTTAATTTTACCAAAAATGTATACAATGGCCTAAATTCAAGTAAATGTATAAGTGGTTTATTCTTAGATATAAAAAAAGCATTTGACACTGTAGATCATACAATTTTATTAAAAAAACTTTATAGGTGTGGTATTCGAGGAATAGCTTATTCTTGGTTTGAAAGTTATTTACGGGATAGGTATCAGTGTGTCAGAATGCACTCCACATACAGTGAAATGGGTAAAATCTTATATGGCGTGCCCCAAGGGTCAGTATTGGGAGCAATCCTTTTCATTATATATTTAAATGATCTATGCGATGCCAGATTTCAAGGAACACTAACATCATTTGCTGATGATACAGCCCTTAGCTATGTCAAAGATAGCTGGACTGATATCCACGTTGCTATGAGCAAAGATCTAGAAATAATTCAGTGGTGGTTCACAATGAACCATATGCTTTTAAGTACGGAAAAAATAAAATATGTCAATTTCAGTCTCAGAAAAAATGACATTATATTTGAACCTATTTTCTATAGATGTGCTGACTGTATTTTGAAATCAAGCCAAATCAATAATTGCTTAACAATGGATTGTTCAACGATACAAAAATCGGATATTATAAAATATTTGGGAATTCATATGGATAGTGAATTTAATTGGAAAATTCACATATCGAAAATTACAAAAAAACTCAATAATATTATAAGAATTTTTTATTTTTTAAGAAACATTTGCAATTTAAAAATACTTAGAATGTTATATTTTGCGCTCGTACAAAGTCGAATTGAATACGGCATATTTCTTTGGGGAAGTGCGTATGATTCAAATTTAAATTCATTACTTATGCAGCAAAAGCACTTTGTCAGATTAATAACCCACAGTCATATATTTGAACACTCACGACCATTATTTAATCAGCTTAAGATTTTCCCTATCAAGATGTTATTTATATATAAAGTATTAAAACAATACTATGATTTGATAAATACTACCAACTTAGAAGCAAATGAATACAGCTTAAAACTAAGAAATTCAGGAAATATAAGAGTTCCAAAACCAAACAATACTTTTTTTACTAAATCATTCATTTTTATGTCACCGTGGATTTTTAATAAATTACCTTACAATATAAAAAACTCAAATAACAAATTAGTATTTTTAAAAAAATTGGGAAGGTGGTTGTTTGAACTAGAGGATATAAATTCAGTTTTATATATTCAGACATAGTAACTGGTTTTTTACCTCACGGCCCATATATATATATATATATATATATATATATATATATATATATATATATATATATATATATTCTAAATAATTTGAAAAATCTAATCTAACTCAAGTAAGCAGGTTGATTATAACTATTATTATATTATGTTTTGATTAAATAATATATTAATTTATATCCTCAAGAGAGATCTAAATTGTTAAATTAAGTTGTTTGCTGATGTTTTTTATGTGTTAAAATATAATAAGGAACCTCCAAACAGGCTTAGCCTTGGAGGCCCTATATTTCTCATTTATTGTAAAGTATAGCCCTAAGCGCATTTAGATGTAGGTTATATTTTAACTATACATTTAGTTTATAGGTATTTTGAAGAAGTAATTTTTTATTTCCCGTCTTTTGTAATGGTGCAGTCAGACCTGGCAAGATTTAGGAAATTATAACTCGATTAATTTACCGTTATGTATTGATGTATGTATGTAGCCTGTAAGAAAATGAGAAAATAAATCATTCTTTATTCTTATATAGCCTTAATGTGCAATTAGGTTTTATTTCGATAAAAATATAACAATAAAATAATTAGATGAATGAACGTAACATGATGATGTTCTACAAGAGATCTTAAAACACAGGCTAAGAAAGAATAAAATAATATAATTTACATAAAATTCTATTTGAAATCTATATGATTAATCTCATACTTTTTGTACCAGATAGTCCCTTTTTATAAAATCTTACACTTAAGTGACGTTATTGAAGAAAAATGCTACTTGTAATAAAAATATTTTTACTGGTGAATCCAAAACATCCCTCCATGTGAATTACCCTCCATGTTTACATCTGTATGGACATGTATTCTCAAAACTAACACAGAAATATAAAAAGTACTTTGATCCGTTTCAGCATTGAAGGCTAAGAAGCTAACAGGTTTTTACAGACCTGGGATCCCTCCACAAACACCAAACAGAGCCTGTATTTACTCTAGGTCACTTCAAAGGGCCTGATCTCTTATGCCCTTTGTGGTAGGAACACGATGAGCTTAGCCTAAGTCCCTGAGGTTAATACAGCCTAAATACAGTGTGGAGAAAAAAACTGTAATTAACGCAACTTGGAAATTGGAATGGACTAGTATTTATCTGGATGATTCGTTATAAGTGGAGTAATCCATTTTTTAGGGATCATACACGAAACTTACATACATATATTCGAAAGTAAAAATGTCATAGCTTTAAGCAAAAACTATTTGTTTAAATGTGGTATGAACACACAACGTGCTAACATTTTAACAAGAACCCAACAATATCAATATAAAAATAATATTTAATTTAAATGTTCCTATTACCATTTCAAATTTGTTACAGGGCTTACTAAATAGGACTATGGACTTCGACTTTAGGATTTCTTATAAGGCTTAAATAACTTAACAAAGCTATTCATATCGTATAAGCTATTCAAAGTGTTTAAAACGTAACAGAACGGACTTTTAACTGTCAATCTTTCCGAATTTAGGGCTTTTACAAACTGTTCTTTGTAGTTAAATATTAAAATATTCGAAAGTTGATCCTGAAATTAAACAATATTCAAATAATCATCGCTAACTTATTAGATCTAAGAGTGCATTTTAAATTACTTATCAAGTCACATAGACCAGCAGGTGCAATATCAATTGATTACTTTATTACTAATTGCTTACTAAATTCCATGATGTTCTGTATATGCATTTAAGTTAACTATTAAGTACTTATGCTTTTAATGCTATTGACTTGGGAGCTATTGCGTTCTACAATTATACTACAGTGGATCCGAGGGTAAAATATATTCCAATAATATATATATATATATATTATTGGATATATATATAATATATTTTGTTCTGTAAATTAAAATTTATTTGTAATAGTTAAAACTCATTGATTTTATATACGTTAAGGTGATCAATACATTCAGATTAAGATAAAGTGTTATTTATTTAAAACATTCCCCTCATTAATTTAAAATCAAATCAAATTAAACCTGATAATTTAAGGTATATTTGTGAAAACAAGACCATCAAGCTGGCAGCTGGAAATATATATATATATATATATATATATATATATATATAAATATATATATATATATATAAAACATTTACGCGAGGCTAATAATTAACAACATGACTGCAATCAAGGCCGTCTCGTAACTAATGGAATTTTGTAATTTGGTTACGATATGTGTGTGGCGTAAGTGGTTTGGTGGAGTGGGCGAAGCAACAAAGTTGTGTCAGTAAAACATTTTCACAAATATAGTTCTTTAAATTTTTATAATTTATAATATATATATATATATATATATATATATATATATATATATAATATATATATATTATTAATGCATATAGTCACTCTGATATTAGATGATTAAATATCTCCATCAATAGGTTGCCTGGAGGATATAATACGGAAGATTGCATTCACGTATTTGTAATAAAAGTATTTATTGTTCGGCCACTCAAATGGATACATGGGATACGATTTATTGTCAGTCCAGATATAGGACATCAGCAAAGGAGTTGTTGCAAAAGAACAACATCCTAATATATGGTGTTTGTAATATATGTAAATAAATGGAATGTGAACTAGAGCTAAATTGAACGTTTAAAACTGATAATATTATTATTTACATTTTTCCGATAATATTTTAATTAATACCTTACTTGAATTTTTAAACAAAAATGTATTACGAATACTGTGCTAGTGGTTTCTTCAAAAGTAAATTTTATTGACCCCACACTGGCGTAACATGTTTTCATTTAGTAATATTTAAAATCCAATTGGCTATTCTAAGAAGCCATGAGCAATTTAACTGTGTTTATCGAGCAGTTACAGTGGCAGATGGCTACAGACAATCAGCAGGTAATGGCAGTGACCGTTGAACTGTCCAGTCTACTATACACACAATTACACTTCTCTGTACGTCATGTTCGCAATCCGAGATGTACAAGCATTGACGATGAATTGGTTTAGTTCGACAGGTTCTAACTCTGTGTAAATTGTAAATAGATTTACTAGATACACATAGGTATTATTACACATTGACGTTAGCTATCCAGTATTTTTGTAGCTGAATATGAATTTGTCTAATAAATTCAAACTAATATCTTTCAGTATTTTCTATTATTGTGGAATTTCAGAATAGAAAATGAACACGTTTTTTCGGATTTCTTTTTTCTAGTACTAATAGAATCTTGAGTACTAAGATGTAGACCACCCTCTCATGTTAAGGTATTATCATCATTAGTCCCCAAATGAAACAACACTAGGTGTTGCAGAGGTAGAGCGTTGCATTCCTTGCATAAATTCAGAATATCGATACTGTTACTTAATCTCATAAAAACGTTAAAAGATAATATTGCTTAGTGACGCTTTAGGTATTTAGAGTATTGCTTTTATAGAATCAAGAAATGAATATTAATTAAGCTGTTTGGATGTTTAGTTAAACGTTTTGATATTTGCCTAAAATAAATTACAATCATTTACTAGAACTGTAAAATTGTACAACCAAGTTTATCTGTAAAGTTGTAAAGTTTTTGTAATTTAATCTTTTTGCTTTAAATGTTTAATGTTTATTTTTTTATTTAAAAATCGAATTTATTTACTAACTGCAAAATTTTGCTGATAAATCGTATTATAATATTGCTTGGCAACGCTTTAGGTATTTAGGCTATTGCTTTTACAGAATCAAGAACTAAATATTAATTGAGCTGTTTGGATGTTTAGTTAAACGTTTTTATATTTGCCAAATATACAATTTACAATCATTTACTAGAACTAAAACAGTCTACAACCAATTTTACCTGTAAAGATGTAATGTTTTTGTAGTTTAATCTTATTGCTTTTATTGCTTAATGTTAAAATTAATGAATATTAATTTTATATTTAAAATAGTGAGTATTATTACAACACATTGGAGATAGACATAAATATGATATTAATTTTAACGATAGAAAAAAGGATTTAAAATCTGAATAAATCCTATCGCATTTAATTCAAGAAAACGCTTTGCATTGAGATGTTTCCTATTCCATACTAGGTTGAAGGTTTTTTTGTTGACCAAATACCAAACCAAACGAAATTTATTCATGTAGATAAATTATTTATGCCACCTGCATGTGGCATACGCCAATGTAGCATACACCCATTAAGCGTATTTTTGTTACTATGACAAACAATTGTTTTATTGTAGTAACGGTTATCTAATAAATGAACTCAATATACCTATTCTATTATATACAAATCTAATGGTATCTGTCGGTGTATTATTTTGTGTTACTTAATCATGGAAATATCAATGATTACCGAAATTTGAATTGAGCATTCTTAGGACTCCTAGATCACAAACACGCTTATTCTTATTTCAAAAATCCCTCTGGGTTATGCTTTAATGGTTTTGAAAACTTCCGTAACACAACATTATCCATTATATTTATGGACGTATTTTAGTCAGCAGATAGTACATATATTTAAATTACCTGTCAAAGTTAAGAGCGAAAGTATAACATTACATATTTAAACAGGTAATTAAGCTTGATGACAATTTAATCAATCAAACACAGTCACACCATACAAATGACATATTGCGTGCAGAAGTCTTTTATTATCTGGGTTTGATTTTTGGGATCTTCGACAACTAGACTAGAATACTATCACATATCACATAAAAGTATTTCAACTGAAAAGCTAAGAAATTTAGTCTCTCTTTAGACCTAGAATTCCCTCAAATCGGCCTACAATGGTGGAATTAAAGTGTGTTATAATAATTTAACTTAAATTGAATCTATAAAAGTGGAATAAATTAACTGTAATAAATAAACTTTAGCTTAAATTTTGAATTTAATAAACAATAGCCACAGTTTGATACTTTATCTAAAGATTTAATTCGATAAGAAAGAAGGAAATTGAAGCTTTACAATAGTATAATGAAGGCAAGCAGCGAGGCAGTCTAGCCGTGTAACGGTCAGTAACCATGCAGATGGGAAACTCTAACCGACATACATCAGGGGATTCAATTTGCGCCTTTACGTTATAAATACTTTCTATTCTGTCTACCCCTAACTGGATTTTCGTGGTACAAAATGCGCAGTGAGAGATTAGTTCATCCTTCTAAAGTATAATGCAGGCAAGCAGCGAGGCAGTCTAGCCGTGTAACGGTCAGTAACCATGCAGATGGGAACCTCTAACCGACATACATCAGGGGATTCAATTTGCGCCTTTACGTTATAAATACTTCTATTCTGTCTACACCTAACTGGATTTTCGTGGTACAAAATGCGCAGTGAGAGATTAGTTCATCCTTCTAAAGTATAATGAAGGCAAGCAGCGAGGCAGTCTAGCCGTGTAACGGTCAGTAACCATGCAGATGGGAACCTCTAACCGACATACATCAGGGGATTCAATTTGCGCCTTTACGTTATAAATACTTCTATTCTGTCTACCCCTAACTGGATTTTCGTGGTACAAAATGCGCAGTGAGAGATTAGTTCATCCTTCTAAAAACAATAGTAATTCTCAAAAGTTTTTACAACTTCAATTTATATCATCCGAAAGAATTGTAAATTGCTAAAACAAAGTCTTATTTTTAAAAAGTTTTAGGAAGATGAATGCCAAATTAAATCACTTTTTCTAGCTGTATTAAAAGCACTTTTTTATTTATTATTTATAATTACAATTTTGAGTAATTGTTTACGGCTTCCATTGATAAATAAAATATTCATCTAGATTTTACTTGAATACACTATATGTTGGGTAGTGGTCTCTGATGTCGAAACTATGTAAAGAATTCGTTTTTGAGCTCCTTTTGTGCCAAATTCCTTTAATCTCTGCAAACGCACACGAACTCATAATCCACGAGTTAGGTCTCTGACAGCGTCTTATTGCAGATGATGTACTAAGAGGAAAGTGATCTGGTACTTAAAACTCAACATTCACATATTAAATTAGCTATGAAAAGCAATAAAAACCATATTTAATCTATTCAGTTCTTGTCAAGTGTGTGTGCTAAAAGTAACAAATACAATATTGACCAACTAAATTGATTTTGAAAAAATGTATCGTACACCATGTTCACGGGAAAAATCACACGTATTATGACGCGTATCATACAAAGATATTGCGACTTAAGGTTGGGACACACATAACCGCACCGCGCCCGACACGTGAGTCGGCCGATTGTTGGCCGTCATACGGTGAAAGAATTGCAGCGCAGTATTCAACCTGCAAGTTCCACACATGTCCGCACCGACACCAGACCGTCGTGGCCGCACCGTGCCCGCACCGTCACCGATAAGGTTGGGACACACATAAACCGCAACCGCACCGTGCCCGACACGTGAGTCGGCCGAGTGTCGGTGCGGGCTCGGCTCGGTTACCGTGAGGCCACACTTGTCCGTATGCAGTCCGAACGCAACAATCTCACTGTTTGTACTAGAGCATGTTTCTTTTGAATTCGAAGTGACAGGCACTTAAAAAATATTCGGAAGATTAAGTATTGATTGTGATAATTGTTAATTTCATTGTATTGTTGTTATTTTTTATTAATCGCTGTGGTGAATGAAACATTGCAATGCTACAGAAAAGCTTTGTACAATTAGCTAGTATGTAAAAAGATTTTGTAAAATATCATTATCTTTGTTATATTTTTTATCCCTAAAATTCTTGTTCATTGTGTTTCATTGGAGTGAATTTCGGTTAAATACACTATAAACAGTATATTTGGGTTTTTTTGTATTAGGCTAAACCCAAGAGCTATAGTGTGATGCCAGAGAGTTTGCCATGTTGCAAGTCCGTTTATAATAATTTGTAAAACATAGTAAATATTTTGTAAAATATATACTGGAGAAACATAACAAAAACACATTTTACAAAATTTTTTCTTTTATAGCTCCGAGGACATATAATTTATTTCCAGAATTAATCAAAAATAGTAGAAACATAAATATATTTTCTAAAAAAATTAGAGTACGATTGATCGGACAAAATGATATTGAGTATATGTTTTAAGATAATAAATTAGTGTATGGTTAGTCTTGTCTGCTAAGTTATAATAATATTTAAAATAAACTCGTTAGAGCATTATAAAATAATTATTTATAATATAATGTATAAATTTACATTTTTAAATCCTAATATTTTAATTGTAAATCGTGCATAAATCCTTTTTATTTAATACAGCACAATAGATATACTAAATTTAAACTTTGAAACGTAATAGTACATTATTTACTACATGAGCTACAATAACTCATTTTTTATCATTTCATTCTTGCTAGTTTCCGCTATTTTTATTTTTTACCCTTTTGTATATAGTATTCCCAACACAAACACAGTCTTATGGGGTACCTAAATTTCCCTTATTTTCTAAATCTATTGGCCTAATTATTAGTTAAAAAAAGAAAAACCCTAAAAGGATGTAACCTACTTTTTATATTTTATTACTCTAAGTACATAAATTAGAAATAAAGTAAGTAGAAAATTGTACAACCTTGTTACATTTGTTTTGTATTTGTTATTTTCTGATATTGAAAATACGTTTAATGTCATACTATTATTTATTATTAAGCACTGGCAACAATACAGTATTTATTTGTAATATTCAGTTTGTTATTACCGGGAAATAAATTATTTATTATTATTTATTTTTAACATGGGGTTTTCTTGCTTGAAAATCTTATTGTAAATACAATATTTTATTTTTTAACTTTACTGAAGTGAAAAGAATAAAAAAATAAAAATGTCATAGAAACATTCTAAATATGACCCTTACAAAATACCGGAATAAATTTATCAAGTAACTTCAATACATCAAAGAAAAATAGATTTTTTTTGCAAATAATTACATGCTTGTTATTTTTTAATTAATGAAAAATGTATATAGATTTTTCATAATTCGAATTTAGTTGTTTAAAATCACCTAATGTACAACATGGTTTTCAAATTTGTTTGTAATAAGAAAATATGCACAATAAGAAAATATGACTAGTTTACTCTAAGGTAAAAAAATGTAATACTTTTATCAATAAATATGATTTTGTACGCGAACACAAGATGTAGAGTTAGTAGGCTATACTAAATAATTCAATAAAATAGAACGTGTAGACTACTTAAATAGTTTTAAAAAGAAGAACGCAACAGTAAACAACATATGATACCGCTCGTAGACCGCACCGTGCCCGTCAAAATTCAAACTCCACATATCGGTGACGGTGCGGGCACGGTGCGGCCACGACGGTCTGGTGTCGGTGCGGACATGTGTGGACTTGCTGGTTGAAAACTGCGCTGCAATTCTTTCACACCGTATGACGGCCAGCACACGGCCGACTGACGTGTCGGGCACGGTGCGGTTATGTGTGTCCCCAACCTATATGTGGAGTTTGAATTTTGACGGGCACGGTGCGGTCTACGAGTGGCATCATATTATGTTGTTTACTGTTGCGTTCTTCTTTTTAAAACTATTTAAGTAGTCTACACGTTCTATTTTATTGAATTATATTAGTATAGCCTACTAACTCTACATCCTGTGTTCGCTTACAAAATCATATTTATTGATAAAAGTATTACATTTTCTTACCTTAGAGTAAACTAGTCATATTATCTTATTGTGCATATTTTCTTATTGCAACAAATTTGAAAACCATGTTGTACATTAAGTGATTTTAAACAACTAAATTCGAATTATGAAAAATCTCTAAACATTTTTCATTAATTAAAAAATGACAAGCATGTAATTATTTGCGCAAAAATCTATTTTTCTTTGATGTATTGAAGTTACTTGATAAATTTTATTCCGGTATTTTGTAAGGGTCATATTTAGAATGTTTCTATGACATTTTAATTTTTTATTCTTTTCACTTCAATAAAGTAAAAATAAAAATATTTTATTTACGATAAGATTTTCAAGCAAGAAAAACCCATGTTAAAAATAAATAATAATAATAAATAATTTATTTCCCCATAATAAGAAACTGAATATTACAAATAAATATTATTGCCAGTGCTTAATAATAAATAATACTATGACATAACGTATTTACAATAGCAGTAAATAACAAATACAAAAACAATTTCTACTTACTTATTTTCTAATTTATGTACTTAGAGTAATAAAATATAAAAAGTAGGTTACATCCTTATAGATTTTTTCTTTCTTTTTTTAAACTAATAATTAGGCCAATAGATTTACAAAATAAGGGAAATTTAGGTACCCCATAAGAGGCTGTGCCTGGGTTTGGGGATACTATATACAAATAGCGGAATCGAGCAAGAATGAAATGCTAAAAATGAGTTATTGTAGCTTATGTAGTAAATAATGTAATATTACGTTTCCAAAGTTTAAATTTAGTATAACTATTGTGCTGTAGTAAATACAAAGGATTTATGCATGATTTACAATTCAAATATCAGGCTTTATACATGTAACATTAAATATTATATTATAAATAATTATTTTATAATGCTCTAACGTGTCTATTTAAATATTATTATAACTTAGCAGACAAGACTAGCCATACACTAATTTATTATCTTAAACATATACTCAATATCATTTTGACCGATCAACCATACTCTAATTGTTTTAGAAAATATATTTATGTTTCTACAATATTTGACTAATTCTGGCCATAAATTATATGTCCACGGAGCTATAAAAGAAAAAACTTTGTAAAATGTGTTTTTTGTATGTTCCAGTATATATTTTACAAATATTTACTATGTTTTACAAATTATTATGAACGGGCTTGCAACATGGCAAACTCTTTGGCATCACACTATAGCTTTTGGGTTTTAAAAACAAAAAATACCAAATATACTGTTTATAAGTGTATTTGACCGCAATTTACTGCAATGAAACACAAAATTAACAAGAATTATAGGAATAAAAAATATAACCAAGATAATGATATTTACAAATTTTACATACTAGCTGATTGTACAAAGCTTTACTGTAGCATTGCAATGTTTCATTCACCACAGCGATTAATAAAAATAACAACAATGAAATTAACAATTTTCTCAAGCAATACTTAATCTTCCAAATATTTTTTAAGTATCTGTCACTTCGAATTCAAAAGAAACATGCTCTAGTACAAACAGTGAGATTGTTGCGCTCGGACTGCATACGTACATGTGTGGCCTCACGGTAACCGAGCCGAGCCCGCACCGACAATCGGCCGACTCACGTGTCGGGCACGGTGCGGTTATGTGTGTCCCAACCTTTATATGTTGTTTACTGTTGCGTTCTTCTTTTTAAAACTATTTAAGTAGTCTACACGTTCTATTTTATTGAATTATTTAGTATAGTCTACTAACTGTACATCCTGTGTTCGCGTACAAAATCATATTTATTGATAAAAGTATTACATTTTCTTACATTAGAGTAAACTAGTCATATTTTCTTATTACAACAAATTTTGAAAACCATGTTGTACATTAAGTGATTTTAAACAACTAAATTCGAATTATTAGAAGTCTATAAACATTTTTCATTAATTAAAAAAATAACAAGCATGTAATTATTTGAGCAAAAATCTATTTTTTCTTTGATGTTTTGAAGTTACTTGATAAATTTATTCCGGTATTTTGTAAGAGTCATATTTAGAATGTATCTATGACATTTTTATTTATTATTCTTTTCACTTAAGTAAAAATAAAAATATTTTTTTACAATAAGATTTTAAAACAAGAAAAACCGATGTTAAAATAAATAATAATAATACTAAATCATTTATTTCCCCATAATAACAAACTGAATATTATTGCCAGTGCTTAGTAATACATAAGACTATGACATAACGTATTTACAATAGCAGTAAATAACAAATACAAAAAATGTTTTCTACTTACTTTATTTCTAATTTAAGTACTAAGAGTAATAAAATATAAAAAGTAGGTTACATCCTTTTAGATTTTCTTTCTTTTCTTAAACCTAATAATTAGGCCAATAGATTTTACAAAATAAGGGAAATTTAGGTACCCATAAGAGGCTGTTCCTGTGTTGGGGATACTATATTACAAAAAGGGTAAAAAATAGCGGAATCGAGCAAAAATGAAATGATAAAAATTAGTTATTGTAACTTATGTAGTAAATAATGTAGCTATTACGTTTCAAGGTTTAAATTTAGTACAACTAGTGTGCTGTATTAAACAAAAAAGGATTTATGCATGATTTACAATTCAAATATTAGGCTTTACACATGTAACATTAAATATATATATTATAAAATAATTATTTTATAATGTTTCTAAACTTTAAATATTATTATAACTTAGCAGACAAGACTAACTATACACTAATTTATTATCTTAAACATATACTCCAATATCATTTTTGACCAATTAACCATACTCTAATTTTTTTAGAAAATACATTTATGTTTCTACTATTTTTGACTAAATTCTGGCAATAAATTATTCGTCCTCGGAGCTATAAAAGAAAAAATTTTGTAAAATGTGTTTTTTGTATGTTCTCCAGTATATATTTTTACAAATATTTACTATCTTTTACAAATTATTATAAACGGGCTTACAACATGGCAAACTCTCTGGCAATGACACTATAGCTCTTGGGTTTAATACAAAAAAACACCAAATACACTGTTTATAGTGTATTTGACCGAAATTCACTGCAATGAAACACAATGAACAAGAATTATACATTATACATTAAACATATAACCAAGATAATGATATTATTTACAAAATTTTACACACTAGCTGATTGTACAAAGCTTTACTGTAGCTTTTGCATTGTTTCCATTCACCACAGCGATTAATAAACATAACAACAATGAAAATTAACAATTAACTCAAGCAATACTTAATCTTCCGAATATTTTTTAAGTATCTGTCACTTTGAATTCAAAAGAAACGTGCTCTATACAAAAAAACCATAAGAGAAGTGCAGTTGAGGGAGGAGCCTATTTTGCCCGTGACCTTGGAGCGGCCAACGAGAACTGAGCGACGTTGCCAAAACTTGTTCCCCGCTGTAACCACACTAGCCGCGCGAGTCCAGCGTTCTTAAAATACTTAAATCGTAACGCTCGAAAGAAATATTAAGAGTCTGTCTTGAATTAATTAACTACGTATTACAAAATGTAATTTTACGGTCATTTAAAAAAAATGTACATCTCTGTAGCTTAATTCCATGTTTAGTTAAAATAAGATTGAAATAAATTATTGAATTACATTACTCATATACGAAGATCGTAGGATTTAAATCTTTAGCCGAAATATAAATTAAAAAGAAAAACATAAAAATACCGCAAAAACGTTAATTTTCCCGTATTTAACAGTTTAGATAATACCATTATCACTGATATATAATAAGGCATTACATGTTTGCATAGTATAATCATGTTATGCTAAATGGATTTTAAAATTTGGTAAGAAAGTTATCAAATACATCTGAAATATATGTTCTTTTCCATAAATATACTTTATTCAGTATATAACGGTGGGAATTGTTGCCGCAACGGTTTTTGTTACACACTTCGGTTCTCATAAATTTATAACCATATTGAAAACATTTTTCCTACCTGGGCTATTAAGTAGTCTTGAATCTGTGTTATGTAAAATTGTTTTCACACGTGGGTGATTTTAAATATTTAAACTGGCCATAGTTGAAAAATCATACAGCACAAGTATTTTTATAATATGAATGATGTGCTTTCTTATACAATTCTAAAAGTAACGGTTTTTTATATAACATCCAATGAAATTTGAACACAGTAACATAATAGATGATGTTAGACGAGTGAAAATGTGGAGGAAACGGGTGAAATACCTGTAAACAAAAGCCGCACCAGCCAGCAGTGGTGGCAATACCAGACGGATGAGTCATACTGTTTCCAAGAAAACAGCCCCTCCCTCCTTCCGGTCTCTGACCGTCAGTCAGTGCCTATTGTCGCTTAATCGGTGGCGGTTGAAAATACTGCATTCTCTTATAATTCCAGTACGCGTATATTATTTTGTGCTGAGAATTTTTACTGTATGATGAACGTTTTTCGTGTTTTTAAGTGTTGTTTATTGGTAGCTATTATAAGTGTAACCGATTATTTTCTGTGTAGTGTCATTAAATTAGGTGTAATATACTTGTTATTTGTGATTTCCTTATTTTGGACAAAATGGAGTGTGATGATGTTTGTTCAAGTGCACAGCCATCCGGGAGTAAGAGCGGTAGTTGGAAAAAACCCTACGTAGTGAAGAACGACGTATTATTTACAACTGGGGGGTTGTTTTTTTTTGGGCTGATTACAACAACTTTTTTCAAAAAATTGTCGTTGACAAATTTCCGAGAAACTCTAAACTTTAAGCAAAGTGGTAAACTGTGTGCTGAGGCCCCCCTGCGGTGTAAGTGAAAGAACCGTTAACAAAATAAGTAAAGAAGCTAAGCTGTCCGAAGAAGATGGACCTTCATCATCAGAAATTAAGTTTTCAACGCCAGGGAAAAACAAAGAAGTCGAAAATCAAAAATAACAGCTTTGATGACTTTGAAAAACATGTTTTGAGACAAACTGTCCTTTCGTACTACGACAGAGGGGAATTTCCTAGATCAAAAAGAATCACGCAGGATCTCAAACAAAAACTTGATTACAACGGATCGGTAACTTCCAAACGAAATAGATTACTAAGGCATGTTGGTTTCAGGTATAAGAAAACCAATGATGGTGGAAAGTTTTTATTGGAACGAAATGATAATTTAGCGGCTCGTTTAAAATTTTTGAGATCTACGCAAGAGCTTAGGGAATCTGGTGATTGTTAGGCCCATAAATTAACCTCGATGAAACATGGTGGTTAATGAAGAACCATACTCGAAAATACATATGGCAGGATACGACTGAGTCTGGTGGACTACAGGTTCCCCTCTCGGCAAAGGTAGAAAAATTAATAATTTGTCATGTCGGTTCGGCAAAAAGATGGGTTTTTTAAAAAGAATGTAAGTGGGTTTTTTTTCGGTCTAAGACATCATCCAGTTCGGACTATCACGATGAAATGAACGCTGAATCGTTTAGAAAATGGTTTAAAAAATTGCTAATGCATTTTGGAAGAAGGCTCGATCATCGTTATGGACAATGCTCCATACCACTCAGTACTCGCCGAGAAAATTCCAAATTCATCGTGGAGAAAGGAAGAGATTCAAAATTGGCTGTCTCGAAAAAACATACAATTAATGAACATATCAATAATACATATATAAATACATATATAAATTTTAAACGTTCATGGAAACAGCTTAGATATTATGTATCGCGTTATTACCATAAGGTCAACTTACTTTTTAGAGTGTGTAGTTAATTAATAAACCCGGTGACCATGGAAACAAAAGCCTTCTCGTTTCATTTAAGTTCCATATCACTCAAGTATTAGTATCCTTAATGGGCTCTTTTGATTCCCAAGACTCCAGGTTTTATCTAAATTTGTCTGACAAGGGCGCGCGCAGACAGATTACTTACATAGAAACACATAATACTCGCTCCTCACTATAAGGATATAACAGTTAAACCACGATGATCCATTGGGAAAGTTTTCATAAAATAAAAAAATAAAACTTTTAAGTCATAAATTGTTTGGCCAATATTTTGGTTATTTAATAGGCGGGTTCCAAAATATATATTAATGCTTTTAGCCAGTGAAATTTCAATTTTAAGTTTTTTAGCAGGCGGTTTTAAACCTTAATAATACATTTTGAAATTAGGAGGGTTTATTATTAAGAAAGGGAATTAAATGGAATTGAAATTAACCGTCTTTTACGATTGAAGCGCTAAATTGTGTACACCTTCGTGAAAGGATCTAATACTGCTATACTGGTAAATCAGTCAATATTTAGGAAGACTTTTTAGTCCAACCATCTAATGGGTTTCCAATGGAAGGTAGCTCTTGTCACAAAAGACTAGTAAAATATTGAATGTTTTGGTGAGAGTCACCGTCTCTTTCAATAAAATTACAATAGTATGGGATGAATAAGTATTTTTAAAAATCAAACCTAATTACTATTTCTCATTCTATTTTAGTGATTAAATACTAAATATATATTTGTGAATTAATGTGTAAATTGAAAGTAAAAAGCGCCAAGACTACAAATAGATTAGATAACTCTAACAAAACTGTATTATAGCGGGAATATACTTATCCCTTCGAAAGGGAGAAACAGAAGTGTAGATAGATACCTCTAACAAAACTGTATTATAGCGGGAAGATACTCATCCCTTCGAAAGGAGAATAGAAGTGTTGGGAGCTAAGGATGTGGGTAGGTGAGAGGCTCAAAAGTACCGCAGGTTCCGGGAAGAGGTCCGGAGAGTATGCTTAAATATAAAAATTAATATTATATTAATTTCGATACTCTAAAAAGACTAGATTCGAATGTATCACAATCAGTTTGAAATTTAAATTATACATCAGTAAAGAAAAGCTCTTATACCCCATTACTCATAGCAAAATGCTCTTTTTAAATACCTTATCATATTAATTTACTACATTTGGCCAATATTTACGATTTATCTTCTCTCTATAAAAAGTAAAAAAACTTACTCCCATTACATCATCACTAATTCTCCAACTACCGATATCAGAGAAAGTTAAAAGTTTAAACAAGTATAACCTCATAACGAAAGTATTAAAAAAATCATACACCCATAGGGGTTAAAAATGGTGTGCAACCCCCTAACTAAACTGTATTTTTTTTTTAAACTTCTTGCTGTCCCTAAAATTGAGAATATTTACTCACACTGGAATGTGCACTCAATATACTGCCTAACTACTAAACGGGAATACATTAGACAAGAAATACATTGCAATAATATTAGGTATGTACAAAACAGCTTTGTTGGGAAGGGCTGATTCGATGCGAATGCTGGGTTTAGTTTCCAGTTACGTTCCATTTTTCGTGTAGGATCAGAAATTCGGATGCTGTTCCAGACGTTCACTGCCAACATTTTAAAA